>NC_064754.1:42626542-42891096 GCF_011397635.1 Epinephelus fuscoguttatus | reverse complement strand
CATAACAGAGGCATTGTCAGCCCCTATCCCCAGGAGTTTCTCCTTTTTAAGACACACTTTAAGCTACAACAGCACAGGCTATAGATCTGACATCTCCTCCCTGCAACTCAACAAGCCCCAGAAATGTTGACACAATTGTCTGCTTGGTGTCACTTAAGTACCTTATCTCAACCCCTAGGTACTTAGAAACACTTACATCCGTGGAGTCATTGAGGAGGAGGATGAACTGCTGGTCACCCACATCTGTGACCAACTTTTTCAGAAAATATGGTGCTAGAACACCATTAATTATTTCTGTGCATTTTGTCCTGTGCATTTTGAAGTGAGTAGCAGCAGTGGAGTCTGAGAAAGTAGCTCTAGATGCTTCATCAATGTGATCACATGCCAGCATGGAACAATTTTCAGCCATAGCTAATGCCATGGTGGCTGTAGCTCCATCAAGTAGTAGACAAGAGGCCCGAGGTTAAAAACTGGGTTTATTCCAAGAACAGACCTGTTGTGTGCCTGTCTTAATACTCAATTAGACAGGGCATTCCGAATCTAATCATGACATGAAGCTTCTCCCTTTTATTTGCTTTATTGTCCAAACTGACAGTAACATCACAAGTCCGCATTGCACGCCTCCGGACTGCCGTGATTCCAAACTTCCTGTTTTTCTTAACCATGTGACCTACGTAACCCAATACATGACATCCCTCCTTTTCTTGGAAATAAACCTATCCTCTTAAACAAACTCTGCATTGTACCAAACATAAGTATTTTCTTGAATACACTGATTAACTTTACCTGTCAACTCTTTCATTAGATTAATAACCATTCAATAACTAAATTTCTTTTTTTTCAACAATACTTTTCAGCAAGACTTTTCACAATACATTCACACTCTGTATAATGTTCGCTTCAATACAAAAAATCGCCAAATCTTTCAGGTGCCCTCTTAACCCTTTGAGGTCTGGCTTTTGTCATGTCTAACATTTGGGTGTCCTGGGGTGGGGTTTGAGTGATATTAGTCTGTGCTTGTGTGTCCGCATCAAGAACACTATCCTCCTCTCCTGGTGTCTCTTCCGGTGTACTCTGGGTTTCCTTATGCCTGGTGGTCTCATATCTTTTCACATGTGTAGTGTTTCTCCGATAGCGTGCTCCTGTTGGAGATTCGACCACAACTTGATTTCCTGCTTTACTGACAATTTTGTGTGGTGTTCCGTTGAATGGTGTGGAAAACTTGTCCACTCTGTCCTGCTGTATAAGTACCGTGTCTCCAATGTCCACTTTTGAGTACTGAGCCCCCCTTCTTTCATCAGCATATAGTTTTGCCTTTCCTTTCTGCTCTGCATCTCTATCACGTACCTCCAGTGCTGATGTGCGTGATTCACCGATGTCTGGTAGCTTTCCCCTTATTTTTCGGTTAAAGAGGAGTTCAGCAGGGCTTTTTCCTGTAGTGGTATGTTCTATGCTGCGGTACACAGTCACATATTTTCTCAGTTCACATTTCCAATCCAGTCCTTCTGCTTGAGCAATTTTAATCCTCTTCATCAGAGATGAATTTTGGCGCTCAACTTCTCCATTTGCTTGAGCCCATTTTGGTGTTGTCCTCACATGTTTAATTCCATTAGTTTCACAGTATTCCCTGAATGCTTCAGATTTGAACTGTGGTCCGTTATCCAATTTGCAGGTGACAGGTAATCCATGTCTGCTGAAGATTGACTCCAGACTGTCAATGACTTTCTCTGCCGTTGTAGAGGTCAAAACATCATACTCATAATAGCGACTGTAGTAATCTACTACCACAAGTATGGAATGATTGGTTGGTAGTGGTCCTAGCAGATCTATTGCCACATCCTGCCAAGGACCGTCTGGTAGTGATGTGGTTCTCAGTGGCTCAGGTGGGTCAGGTCTGGCAACAATTTGACATCCATGACATGCCTTGCAATATCTCTCAGCTGCTTTATCCATGCCAGGCCACCAAAGTTTGGTTCTGAGATGTTGCTTGGTTCCCACAATACCTAAGTGTCCTTCATGAGCCAGCATAAGCGCTCTGGCTTGTAGGCTCTGTGGCAGCACTATGCGATTTCCACGGAGAACTAGGTATCCCACTACACATAGTTCATTCGCAATTGGTGCATACGGTTTACAGTTCTCAAAGTGTCCATTTGTGAGTGCCTTGCGTACCTCCACTAGTTCTGGGTCAGTAACAGAGGCTTCCTCCACCTCTCTGGTTGTAAGTGCTTTAGGTGTAGCACTCACTGCAACAAATCTCACATACTCTTCTGACTCATGTTTGTGTATCTCCTTCTTAGCTGTGTCCCCAAGCAGCCGTGACAGTGGGTCTGCTATGTTCTGTTTTCCTGGTACGTGCACCACTCTGAAGTCATATGGCTGTAATCTGAGGACCCAGCGTTCTATGCGTGCACATGGTTTAGATCGCTGACTGTATATGACTTCCAATGGCTTGTGGTCGGTGACAAGATCGAACTTCCTGCCATACACGTACGGATGTAGTCTCTCACAAGCCCACACCAGAGCTAATGCTTCACGCTCTGTCTGAGAGTATCTCCTCTCACACTCCGTCAGGCTGCGGCTCACGTAGCACACAGGTACCATCTCTCCTCGCTGGTCCTGCACTAGCACCGCCCCTAAGCCCACAGGACTTGCATCTGCTATCACCTTTGTTGGTGCTTCTTTATCAAAGTAGGCTAGGGTACCAGCTCTGGCTAGCTCATCCTTTAACGCTTGAAATGCTTGCTTCTGTTCCAGTCCAAAGTTGAATGGTGTCTCCTTTCGGATCAGGCGTCGCAGTGGTTCTGACAGTGTTGCAAACTGTGATATGAATCTGCTGCTGTAACCCACAAGTCCCAGGAAACTTCTCACCTCTGTGGCGTTCTCTGGTTCTCTGGCCTCCATCACAGCTCTCACTCTCTCTTCTGTGGGTCCAATGCCTTTCTGTGACAAAAGTATCCCCATGAATATTAGTCTGTTCATGCTGAACTGGCACTTCTGTGGATTCAGTGTTAGTCCACATTCTGAGAGTCTCCTCATGACAGCGTGCAGGCGCTTGTCATGTGTTTCCTGGTCTGGTGCGTGCACAATCACATCATCTGAGATATTCTCTACACCTTCAATGCCAGTCAATGCAGCAGCTATCTCGTGCTGGTATTGCTCGCTGGCTGATGATACCCCAAATATCAGTCTCTTGTATCTGTACACTCCGTTGTGCGCTGCAAATGTCGTTATTTCCCGCGACTCTGGTGTCAGTTCCAACTGATGATAGCCCCATTTCAGGTCCAGCTTACTGAATATAGCTGAGCCATTCATGCCTTGGAGTATTTCATCCACAGTCGGAATAGGGTACCGTTCCCTCACGATTGTTTCATTAGCTCTTCTCATATCTAGACACATTCTGATATCCTTGTCAGGCTTTGGGAGCACCACTACTGGGTTCACCCACGGGGTGGGGCCCTCAACACGTTCTATAATGTCCATGTTGATCAGTTCTTGTATCTTTTTCTACAGCCTCCTGAGATTGTTGTACGGTATACGTCTGATTGGCTGGGCTACAGGTTTCACTTTTGGGTCTATGTACAGGCTAATCTGCTTGGTGTTCAACTTTCCCACTCCTCTGAATACATTTGGGTATTGCTGCTGGAGAGTGTCTCTAATGTCTGTAACAGCTGAGACATTTTCACCTATTTTCAGCACTCCTAACTTCATGGCCGTTTTTTTTCCAAGGAGTGGTTCACCATTACCTTTAATCACAATGAATTCTGCCTGTTCAGTTTTGTTACCAATTGTGATTTCACACTTGAATGCCCCTTTAACTGGCAGTGCTTGACTGGATGAGTATGGGTACAGGTTTCTCTGTTCTTTTGGCACATATGAATGACACTTTATCTTTTCTGCCTTCAGTCTGTTCCACACATTTTCTCCCATCACATTGCTTGTAGCACCTGAGTCTACTAACATTTTCAAGTCTATTCCCCCCACACAAAAAGTAAGTCTCTCTGACATTTCATCATCTTTTACAATAAATGCAAACTCTTTTTGTTCTACTTCAACACTGTTCACATTTTGTTTCCTTGATCCTTTTGTGCGGCACATTTTTGAGAAGTGGTCTTTTCCATTACATTTGTGACATGTCTGTCCACGTGCAGGGCATTTGGGATCCTTTCCCATGTGATCAGTGTAACCACATCTGTAACATTTTCTTTCAGTTTTTTCCTCATCTTTTTCCATTGTCTTTCCTTTTGTTTTTTTGTATTTTCCTCCTTTTTGTGTGACCCGATGAACGGTCTCTGTCTCTCTCCTTTCTTCATTCAGAGACATGGCTGTCATCTGTTCCTCAATTCTTTCACACTGTGAGGCCATTTCCAATGTGCGGGCTAGTGTTAGCTCACGCCCTTCCTCTAGTAGTTTTCTGCGCATACTACTGACGTACACTTACTCAGAATTGCATCTCTTATCTGGTTATCTGTCTCCACTAAAATCACAGTCTTTGGCTGTTTGTCTCAGACGTGTGGAAAATTGTTGTACAGTCTCACCGTGTTTCTGGTACAACTTGTGAAACGTCTGGCGGGCAAACGCTGTATTAACTTGGGGAACGAAGTATGTATTCAGTGCGCCGACTGCCGCTGTATAGTCCGTTGCTGTTCCGGCGTTTGGCAAAGTCGAAAATATATCCTGTACATCCGGACCCGCGAGGTGCAGAAGCAGGGCACGTCTCCTCTGTTTTGTAGTATCCGACGCATCATCATTAATTATCAGTCCTTTCCCATCCGCATATAACTCAAATGATGTCAGCCAACGTGTCCATCTTGGTCCGAGTGTAGCTGGTTCCGTGTAACATGCAAACGGCTGAAGTCCTGATTTTTCCATGCTAGCTGCGATTCAAGCTAACTTAGCTGCAGTTTTCTTCAGAAGTCCGACGTCCTCGTCACCATTGTTGTGTGCCTGTCTTAATACTCAATTAGACAGGGCATTCCGAATCTAATCATGACATGAAGCTTCTCCCTTTTATTTGCTTTATTGTCCAAACTGACAGTAACATCACAAGTCCGCATTGCACGCCTCCGGACTGCCGTGATTCCAAACTTCCTGTTTTTCTTAACCATGTGACCTACGTAACCCAATACATGACAAGACCAACCTGTGAGAACTGGGTAAAAGGAAAATAAATAAAAATACAATGAACAAAAATGCATGTAAGTATGTCCCTGCAGCTATAACAGGTGCTATATATCTTTGCATGAGATAATAGACACAGTCGCACAGCCTCCAGCCTAACCCTGAGTTTTCACTTATATGACATTTAAATTATGTATTTCATTATATATTGCAGAAAGATGTAGTTGCGACATCATGCTCACATAATTATCACAGTACTTAACGATATGAAAATGAATTTAAACCAAAACACACCTCGTAGGCTGCTTACTACAAACAAGGTGCTAAATCTTGCTTGCTTCTTCCTTAGTGCATGATTTATTTTAGACAACGAAAATTTTACATTTACATTGCTGATCCAAGGCGGGATCAGCCAGCGGCGGCTTCGAGCATGCGTGCATGCGTGATTTATTTGCAGTCTGGATGCGGAGGGGTGAACATCTCCTGCTGTAACTGCAGCTGGGAGGGACTGCTGCTCAAGGACTGGACCACCTGTGAGTGCTGTAGGATGGGGGAGGGGCCCATGGCAGCACCCGCTGCTCGTTGAGAAGAGTGAGAACGATACGTGCTTTCAAATCAGAGTCTCCAAAAGTCTCCAATAACACCAGAAAAAGTCGCAAGATTTTTTGCATTTTTTTGAAAAAGAGTTGCTAAGTTGGCAACAGTGGAAAAAGGTGAAAGCTCTACCTGCCAACCCACCACCTGTAGGGCCCAGCAATCCACCCAGCCTGCTATAAGCAAGAGCACCAACCTAACAAAATTTTGCACACGGCAGTTGGTTTAGCAAAGAGAAAAATAATGCCCTCTTCAACCACTAGCGGAGTGGCCACTACATACAATCACACTGAGTAAATTAATTAACAATAATTAGAAATAAGACCAAAAGAAAGTTTCCTAATGAAGACACATGACAAAATCAATTACAAATTGCGGGCGGCACGGTGTTGTGGTGGTTAGCACTGTCGCCTCACAGCAAGAGGGTTGCCGGTTCGATCCCGGGCGTGGGAGCCCTTCTGTGCGGCGTTTGCATGTTCTCCCCGTGTCAGTGTGGGTTCTCTCTGGGCACTCCGGCTTCCTCCCACAGATTGGGGACTAGGTTAATTGGTGACTCTGAATTGTCCGTAGGTGTGAATGTGAGCGTGAATGGTTGTCTGTCTCTATGTGTCAGCCCTGTGATAGTCTGGCGACCTGTCCAGGGTGTACCCTGCCGATGTCAGCTAGGATAGGCTCCACCCCCCCGCAACCCTCAAGAGGATGAAGCGGTTAGAAGATGGATGAATGAATGAATGAATGAATGAATGAATGAATGAATGAATTACAAATTGCAGAAAATAACCCCTGGTAATCATGAACAAATTACACAAAGAATAACTACCGGACAAAAACAGCAATGGCAGAGCTCCGTCCGGCATCACCATGCTACCTCGCTCCCTTGAACCACAAGTTATGTGTAGCCTGCTCATCTGGGCACATGAGCATGCCACATGTGCACCTTAGTCTGATGTTCACACAGCAGTAGCGAGCAGTAACGAGGTCATACACAGTGAGGGAACCCCCCACCTAGCTGACTACTGCGTCTTTTAAGGGGAGACTAGATTGGAAACAGCTGATGTTTACTACTGGTCTATGATTACGGGGTGGGACAAATGGGAGGAAGCTCCACTCACTGAATATACATACATTACTAGGAGAAGATGGTGGCAGGTATGTAACTGTTGCTATGTAATTGAAATGACCTTGTCTGCCCACTTGATGGTAGCATTGCACATTGTTTTTTTGTTTTGTTTTGTTTTGTTTTGTTTTGCTCTGTTTTGGTTGCAAACCACCATGAATCAACAGGAATAATTTCATATCTGACCTTGATTCTCAGGGTTATCATGATGAGATATTTGTGAAGTACTGGAGTTTTGAATCTTATCATGATTTCAATCAAAACACTGCTACTGCTGGTATTTCTGAGAGCTCCAGTTACTGTGTGTGGGTGTGTTTTAAGGGTAGGCATGGGATGAGCTGTACCTTTATGTTAGTCTTCTATTCTGGCGTGGAAGTCAGAGAAATGTCATAATGTAGTGAAGGAGGACTGATTTACAGAACAAAAAATGATTGATTTCAAAATCTCTGTTTTTCATGTTGCAGGGCTGTAGAGACTGAAAAAATGTGCATAGAGTGCAAAAAGTGCAAACGTCTCAGTCCTTGTTGGACCTTCCCCAGTGCAGAATGAGGCATGCATACTGATGCATATATATATATACATAGGTCACTTTTACAGGTGCAAGAGTTTGCACTTTTGCACTCTATGCACATTTGCTCAATTTTTACTGTCTGTACAGCCCTGCAACATGTAAAATATAGATTTGTGAAATCCAGACTTCAGCCTGAATCTTTTTTTGTACTGAGTGTGAGTCTTTATTGTTTTAAGCATATGGCAAATTCTACAACGTCTTAATAAGTACAAGCTGAGAAAAAATGTATTCAGCTATTAATCCCAGTCAACCTGTACAGAAATGTAATTCATCTTGCATTCTACTGTGCAACCCTAAATGAACCTTCAACATGGAGTATGCAGCTGACATCAAATACAGTGTTAGTGCAGAGAGTGACATCACCGCAATACACAGAGAACCTTGCCATATCACACTTCAGAGAGTTCTACTGTGTAGACTTAAGAGGTACGTCCTGTCTACTGACAACCAATTTGGTTTTAAACGAAACCATGGCACTGATTTATGTATTTTTGCACTCAAGGAAATTTTAGATAAATATAATAGGCAAAATTCTACAATGTTCATGTGCTTCATTGATGCTTCTAAAGCATTTGATCGTGTAAATCATGAGAAATTATTTTTAAAATTGTCTAAAATTGGGGTCCCTGTTTTTTTTAATTAGAATCTTGGTTTATTGGTACTCGCATCAGACAATGAGGGTGCCATGGGGGAATGTAACATCTGTTCCCTTCCATGTGACCAATGGTGTTCGCCAGGGTGGAATTTTGTCTCCTTTTCTTTTTAATATGTATATGAATGATTTGTCTTTGATTTTAAATGCATGTGGTACAGGTTGTAGGGTTGGTGACTCACTAATTAATCACCTTATGTACGCAGATGATTTGGTCATCTTTAGCCCACATTGTGCTGGTCTCCAACAGCTCCTGAGAATATGCACACTGTATGGTGCTGGTTTTGAAATAAAATACAATGCTAAAAGGAGTAAGATCATGATTGTCAGAAGTAGAGAAGACAGACAGTCAACCTTCCCTGACTTCTATCTGTCTGGCACTGCACTCAGTGTGTGCAATGAGATTAGCCTACATATTTGGGCCATATTATCGCAAATGACCTGTCTGATGACGAGGATATCTATAGGCAGCGTCGGCAGCTGTATGCCCTAGCAAACATGCTGTGTCGTAAGTTCAGCATGTGCTGTGTATCTGTGAAGATCTCACTCTTTAGAGCGTATTGTACACATTTGTATAATGCCTACCTGTGGTGTTGTTATAAACAAGGCAGCATGAGAAAACTCACAGTGGCTTATAATGACAGCATGAGGCTGCTGCTGCTGAGAGCTTCAAGAAGCTCCAGTGCAAGTTTGTTAGTGTTGGGGTATTTTTTTTTTTTTTAACAAACTTTATTTCAGAAAACAGCATGTACAAAACAAGCAGACAAGTGCTCAACAAGCAATTCAATCAAGGGGTACAAGAAAACAATTCAAGATCAAATGCAGTAATAAAAACGTAAAATTTAAGAACAAAATAAATAAATAAATAAAAAGTGGGACTCACATATAAAATGCATTAAAAACAAAAATTCATCATTGCAAAAGGAAAAGGGTTACATTATTCTTCTTCAAAGAGTTCTCTATATATATTGACAGTTTTGTTACTTTTTGTTGTATTAATAAAATCTAGCATTTCAATATATTCAACAAATTCCAGTGAATATCTGATGAAATTAGGGGTTACTTTCAAAAATCTACATTTGTGGATATGAAATTTACCAAACAAAATCAGTAAATTAACAATAAATTCTGTTTTATCTTGTGGTCAAAATAAACAATGACACTTTTACAATCAATTTTGATAATATTTTTAGATTTACACAGTACATATCTCTCAATCTGGGCGGCACGGTGGTGTGGTGGTTAGCACTCTCGCCTCACAGCAAGAGGGTTGCCGGTTCGATCCCGGGCAGAGTTTGCATGTTCTCCCCATGTTAGCGTGGGTTCTCTCCGGGCACTCCGGCTTCCTCCCACAGTCCGAAGACATGCAGATTGGGGACTAGGTTAATTGATAACTCTGAATTGTCCGTAGGTGTGAATGTGAGCGTGAATGGTTGTTTGTCTCTATGTGTCAGCCCTGCGATAGTCTGGCGACCTGTCCAGGGTGTACCCTGCCTCTCGCCCGATGTCAGCTGGGATAGCCGCGACCCTCAAGAGGATGAAGCGGTTAGAAGATGAATGAATGAATGAATATCTCTCAATCTGAGACCAGAAGTTAAGTGAGTATGAACACTGATAAAATAAATAAATATGGATTCAACCTCATTATTACAGAAGGTACAATTATTTTCAATGTCTAACAATTTAGATAGGTAAGAGTTAATAATATATACAGTACAGGCCAAAAGTTTGGACACACCTTCTCATTCAATGCGTTTTCTTTATTTTCATGACTATTTACATTGTAGATTCTCACTGAAGGCATCAAAACTATGAATGAACACATGTGGAGTTATGTACTTAACAAAAAAGGTGAAATAACTGAAAACATGTTTTATATTCTAGTTTCTTCAAAATAGCCACCCTTTGCTCTGATTACTGCTTTGCACACTCTTGGCATTCTCTCCATGAGCTTCAAGAGGTAGTCACCTGAAATGGTTTTCCAACAGTCTTGAAGGAGTTCCCAGAGGTGTTTAGCACTTGTTGGCCCCTTTGCCTTCACTCTGCGGTCCAGCTCACCCCAAACCATCTCGATTGGGTTCAGGTCCGGTGACTGTGGAGGCCAGGTCATCTGCCGCAGCATCACTCTCCTTCTTGGTCAAATAGCCCTTACACAGCCTGGAGGTGTGTTTGGGGTCACTGTCCTGTTGAAAAATAAATGATCGTCCAACTAAACGCAAACCGGATGGGATGGCATGTCGCTGCAGGATGCTGTGGTAGCCATGTTGGTTCAGTGTGCCTTCAATTTTGAATAAATCCCCAACAGTGTCACCAGCAAAACACCCCCACACCATCACACCTCCTCCTCCATGCTTCACAGTGGGAACCAGGCATGTGGAATCCATCCGTTCACCTTTTCTGCGTCTCACAAAGACACGGTTGGAACCAAAGATCTCAAATTTGGACTCATCAGACCAAAGCACAGATTTCCACTGGTCTAATGTCCATTCCTTGTGTTTCTTGGCCCAAACAAATCTCTTCTGCTTGTTGCCTCTCCTTAGCAGTGGTTTCCTAGCAGCTATTTGATCATGAAGGCCTGATTCGCGCAGTCTCCTCTTAACAGTTGTTCTAGAGATGGGTCTGCTGCTAGAACTCTGTGTGGCATTCATCTGGTCTCTGATCTGAGCTGCTGTTAACTTGCCATTTCTGAGGCTGGTGACTTGGATGAACTTATCCTCAGAAGCAGAGGTGACTCTTGGTCTTCCTTTCCTGGGTCGGTCCTCATGTGTGCCAGTTTGGTTGTAGTGCTTGATGGTTTTTGCGACTCCACTTGGGGACACATTTAAAGTTTTTGCAATTTTCCGGACTGACTGACCTTCATTTCTTAAAGTAATGATGGCCACTCGTTTTTCTTTAGTTAGCTGATTGGTTCTTGCCATAATATGAATTTTAACAGTTGTCCAATAGGGCTGTCGGCTGTGTATTAACCTGACTTCTGCACAACACAACTGATGGTCCCAACCCCATTGATAAAGCAAGAAATTCCACTAATTAACCCTGATAAGGCACACCTGTGAAGTGGAAACCATTTCAGGTGACTACCTCTTGAAGCTCATGGAGAGAATGCCAAGAGTGTGCAAAGCAGTAATCAGAGCAAAGGGTGGCTATTTTGAAGAAACTAGAATATAAAACATGTTTTCAGTTATTTCACCTTTTTTTGTTAAGTACATAACTCCACATGTGTTCATTCATAGTTTTGATGCCTTCAGTGAGAATCTACAATGTAAATAGTCATGAAAATAAAGAAAACGCATTGAATGAGAAGGTGTATCCAAACTTTTGGCCTGTACTGTATATACTGTGTAAAATTTTGATGTGCGCTTGTTTAATTTTATTGTTAATGCAGAATTTGTATGGTAAAAGCCAAGCTCTCTGCCAGTCAATGTCAGTAAAGTTGTTTTCCAAAAAGCTTTCCCTCTGGGACTAATTTTCCTTTTTTCATAGAGTGCATTATGTATGTGTTTATTGTTACACTTACAATCCATAAAATCTAGACCATTTACAAATAACAGAGATTCTATCCTTAGTACTTCTTGGAATTGTAGGTGACACTTCATTAGGTGAGACAGGCCGCCAGGAAAAGCTTTTATCACAGAGATAAATTCTTTACTTGTTACAGGAAAGGATGTTAGTGTCGGGGTAGCCTACCTACCTGCGCTGCTGTTCTGCATAACCTGATGTATGGATTTATGTGTAGGGCATCTGAGTCAGCTAACCCTGTACGCAGTTCTGTCAGATTTTCTTCCAGACTGTGGAACCATTGGCGAACATGTCTGTATGTTAGACACTGAACATTGCGGAAGGCTTTGTATTTTTGTTGTGTGTTATTTTTCTTTCTTATTTTTACTATGCTGTCTTTTTACTGTGTTTTTATTGTGATATGGATCCCCCTGGGTCTGAAATAAAGAATTGAACTGAACTGAATAAACGTCCGCCCCCTACAATACCAGAGCAGCGATACACATTGGTCAAGCGGAAAGTTGGTCACATGCCCTCTAGTGGCGGGATAGCGTGTTGCATATCCGACCAAGAACTGACTGAACTTTAGTATTGCTGCGTTGCTGCTGACCAGGAATTCTTGTGCGTTTCCAAAGTCAAGCAAACCTAAAAGCATAATCTACTATAATCTACCGTAATAGGAGCAATATTAACACACAGTGGTCATTAATTGCTGTGTCATGAATGCCTGCTGTTTTAATAATGATATAGCCTACTTTCAAGTGGCTTCACATCTCTCTCATTGGCTAACGTGTTAAGCAAGTTTGTGCGCTAAATTTACTTGTGTTTGTGTTACGTTAGCCAAACTCTGTCATTGTCTTTATTATTGGCCCAATGGCCCTTCATCTCAATATTAATTCATTGGCTGAATGGATTTACAGAAGCGCCTTCTCCACCCCCACCATCTCTATGCAGGTAATGATGGACAGCAAAACAGACACAATACTGCAGACTAGCATCTCTGTGGGCAAATGTGTGTTTTTTATTAACTGAAATCAAACCCTTTTATGCTTATTTCAGGAGAATACAGACTATTTGCAGAGAGGGCCAACTACTAATTTCAGCAGAAAGGACCCCAGCACCATTCAGAAGATTAAAGAGACCCTGAATTTGATGAGAAATCAACACTTTGAGGTACTGCACACATACCTGAGTAGCTGTAATGTATTTTTCAGGCCTGCATATTTATTATGGAATTTACTATATTATGTGAAATGTCTCCTCTCTATTTGGAGCCAGAGCTGAACATCAATGATCTGTGGACAGTTTGGCAGTGGGATGAGAAGGTGATAGACCACTACACTATGTTTACTGCATGACGACCACTTCATTGATTGTGAAACTTCCAATCAGTGAGGATTCTCTTGACTTCCTAGTCGACCCAGCTAAAGACGCGTGAACAGAACCTGACCCCTGTTCCAAAGGATGCATTCCTACCACTTTGAGCAGAATTCAGCAGACCTGGACAAGCGGCTATCTGATGGAATACGCCCACTCAACACAGCTGATTTAGAGAGGTACAGATGGATAGACTTTTTGTTTGTTTGTACATTCATAACTTGTTTAAGATAATTGTGTAAGAAATGAGTTACAACATCACAGTTCAGTAATGAGATGTTGTTGTTTTTTTGACCAGGCTGAAGCATGTCCTGTTATGCTCTGCTGTAAATACAGCCCTGAGCTAAATGATTTTCTCATCTGTGCTGGGCAGATACGGAGACCAGACTTACTTTGAGGAGATCAAGCAGTTTTACTAGAGAGATGAATTCAGCCACCAGGTCCAGGAGTGGAACATGCAGTGCACCCTTGTCATTGAACGCTGCAGCAATGATGATGACATCCTGCTTCTCAAACCCCATCCCCTGCAGGTAACAGGTCCCTCTGTTATGCCAGTAATGGGCATTCATCCAAATTGAGCTGTAGCAAGAACACACTGGTTGGTCCTCTGTAGCCTCTATCAAATGAGCCTTTTTTGAAGTCAGTCTGTCAGTACTATGCCTTCCTGCAGGTCTATGTGGTGTAGGAGGACCTGCTGAATGCTCTTTAGCCCCAGAAAAGGTTCCCACCTGCTCAAGGTAAACCAATACTGTATATAGCAAGAAAGGAGGGCCAGAATGGGACCCTGTGTAGTTATGCATAGAGTGGAGTATCCTATTTTAGACCTCACTGTGTTTGACTACCATACTTATATGTGGTTCTAGATCCTGAAACAGAAAAACCCTCGTCTGGAAAACGGCACTCAGCTGGTTACCATGTGCCACATGAGGCCCAAGGTCTTCATTAACTGTGCCGGATTCATTAAGATTGACACAGCTTCTCTGGGACACAGGTCAGAATTTTGAGCAGTATGGTGGTGATACATAATATGGTATATACTAAAGACGTAATTGAAATACATCTGGTTTCAACTTATTGTAGTAACATGAGCATACCTACAAAACTACTAATGTTCCCCGCAGCACTGATTCATACATTGAGGTTCTGGACAGGTCACGTGAGCACCCAGAGACACACAAATATGTGTCTGCCAGTAGAGAGCTGACAGTAAAGTACCAACCCTGTGGAAAACCAAGGTCAGCTAAGGACTGCCAACCACTACCCACCCGTCTTTGTCTTTCTAAAGAAGACCAATTCATGAGATGCACACATTTGCATTGATATAGAAATGCTGGAGATGTACTTAGTTTCATTTTTATGTGTAGGAATGTATTGGAACTGCTCACACCCACCCAAAATGTGTGTCAGGGCAGTAGCATAAGGAGGCATGAAGGGTCTTTTGTCTTTTATCCGCCAGCAGCAAGTGTGATTCTGGGGCTGATTTCAAGCTAGGAAAGGACACTGAAATGAACTTTAACCCTTACCTCCCTCTCTGTGTGAACGTTTGGTCTCATCAGGAATAATCGTCACAATCTGGAGCACCTCAACTAATAATTAGAGTTCATTTTCAGGATGTCATAACCCTTTCTTTCAGGATTGAGTTTGTGACCATCATGGGAAAAATCTGGGATCTATCTGAAACCCTCATGCCTGAGGGTTTCAGATAGATCCCAGATGACCTCAATGGACTCGTCCGCTGGTTCAAGGACTATTACCAAGAGCCAGTGCCAGGTCCGAGCCTACAGAAATGCTGTCCTTATAACAGCTCAAAGTGAAAAAAGAGGTCAGAATGATTCAGGCTCGACAGTGTTTTCAGTTCAGTATCTCTGATGTATGTTGTTTTTCTCCAACAGGCATTACTCCAAGCAGCACTAGCAGAAGACTCCATTAATTCCACGTCAGCTAACATTAATATAGCAGGTCAGTTCAAGTTTGAGATAATTTCAAATAACGGGTCAGTCTTAAGCTGATATTGTGTCCAACCTCCAAGTAGACACACAAACAGCCTGTTGACAGTCAATGTGGTTCACTGTGTGTTCGTATAGCTGGCAGCAGGTCTGCAGTTAAACATCACCAGCTGTCAGAATGGGACACGTGCCTCTCTGCACATCATCACGTAAGTAGAGTGAAATAGAGGGTGGGAGTGGGCGTATGTGTTAACACTTGCTGACTTCTTCTCCTGTGCACAGAACCAGGAACTGGAGATATAAACTGAAGTCAAGAACGAGGAGGCAGATGTGCAGGAGAAAATCAAGGCAGAGGATCCACTGGGTGCTGCTGAGGAGAAGCTGCAGGGGTGCTGACAGTGCATGAGAACTCCTGAGAGAACTATGAAAATAATCAAAACAGATTTGTGGTGTTTGCTCATACTACTTGTGTTGGACTGGTTAAAATTAAAAAAAGTTTCAAATGTGTTCATCTGCAAGAAATTATAGTCAAGCCTACTACATTACAACATCAGCAACCCCAGCAATGTAGTAAGGCCAGTATCTTAGTAACTTAATGTTTCACTTATTGCAGCTTCATTGTTCGTGTAGTAAGTTATTTTTTTCATTGGAGAAGGCCACTGAGATTATTACCTGTAAAGTAAGTGGCATATAATTGCAAATGTTATTCTCTGTCTCATAAACTATAGTAATACTTCAGGACACTTGGAACAAACAGATTTCCATGTTCATTTAATTTATATAAATGCAGATATATTGTAATAAACCAAGTGAATATGGCTTTTAAAAAGAGTACTGTACTGTTCAAAAAGGAATATGGAAACAGTTTTTCAAGCTGTTCATACATTGAGTTGGTGGAGCCTATCCTACCTTGAACCTTTCAATTTGATATGAATGCTCTGCTGACTAAGCTACACAGGCACTTGTATGTGATGCATGTAACAGTATAATAGCACATCAGTATATTAATGTCTATCCATGCAGTTTGGCCAATAGCTTGATGTTAATGCATGTTTATCACTTATTAGATTCTAAAAACAGTTGGCTACCATAATGTTACTCTCTACATTTTGAAATAAACAATTATAAGGATGACTTAATATGACCAAGACACCTAAAAGTAAAAACAAGGCCGTTTTCATCAACTTACAAGCACGTGCGCGTCAGACATTCTGTAAGTGAATGGGTTTTCTGGTCGGAAATGTAATGCGCTAATGCCCCCTAGAGGGCGCGTGAGGCTTAAAACACACGACACAAACAAAAGCCTGTTTTTTCTTTTTTTACGTTTCTATGGCTATTTGTTCTGTTTTATTTTTTGTGTGCTTTATATTTCAATTTCCATGTACATGTATAAAAAGAGGATAGTGCAATTGATGTTTGGTGACTTCAGAGGCACTACCATAAAAGTATTTTTTTTAAAAAATAACTGTCATGCAGCCGCCCGCCACTAGTGGGTGCTACAGAGCAGTCAGGAGCCCCCTCCCCGCAGTAATGCTCGAGCAGACTGGAGTTTACAAACAGCACGGTATAAATGCTGTCATAATGCATTATAGATGTGGTCTTCACAGGAAGTGTTACTGGGATTACTTTCTACAGGGCGTAATGCAGTCAAGTAATGCATTATGTTGAAACTGGAAAATTTTAAATACCTCGGTACGGTTTTTGGCAGGCCACAAAAGCCCTTGAGACCCAACTCTTCACAGAAGGGACGAGGAAGAAAGCGAGGCACATCTTGGAAGATAGTTTTCACTCTGTCTTTAGCCAGTTTGAACTCTTGAGCTCTGGGTGGCGCTATACAGTCCCTCTGGCAACCAAAAATGGATTTAAAAAGTCCTTCATCCTGAGTGCCATCAATATCCTTAACAAAGTGACAGATGAGCTTTAAACCACAGACAGACACTGAGCTGATGTAATTTGTTAAGTATTTCTGTAATGACTCTGTTTTGTTTGTTTTACTAACTATTTACCTGCTTTTACAATGTTGTCTTTTGTGTTTGGGAGGCTGAAGACAAATTTCCTCCCATGGTGGACAGTAAAGATATATTCTATTCTATTACTCTTTTCAAAACTAACAGATTTGTGACACATTTCTCAAACAAACTTTAAAAGCAAGATCAAACAATGTCCTGTTCTCACACGTCTTTATTACAGAACTGCTGCCATAATCACAAACAAAAATGCCTTTATACAAAAGTTATATAACACTTAATCATTTAACACTCTGCAGAATACAAAAGGAAAAGTATAAATCAGCAAGACACACAACAAAGTTCATCAGATTGCTTTCAATGGAAAAAAATATCCTGGCTGATCCATCTAAAGGCCCCAGATGTGAAGTCTGTATGTTAACACTTGAAAGGGTTCTTCACACAGATGAAGCGAAAAGCAGAGTTGCACCTGGTGTTACCCCAGCCATCTGAAATTTGATTTAAAGAAAGAAAAAAGAAAAAGAGAAAAAATAACAACATTAACGGCAAATACATATTTTAAGTTAGCAAATGATTCACCATAATGTTCACTGTAATATCACCTATTTGTCTCTTTCCACAGAAAACTGAGTAAATCAGCACTCAGACCAAAAAAAAAGAAGTGAAATATGAGTGACGCTGACTTGTACTCCAGGACACTGATGTACAAGGCAGCCTCATGTTCACTCTGATCTAGGCACATTACCCTATCAAGACATATAAATACAGATATCAGCTCTGTGATAACAAGAAATAAATCCAGGTATAACAGTCACACCTCTGACAGCTACTGTAGGGTGTGTGATATATTGATCACACTCATTGTATCCTGGCTTGTTACATGTGGGATATAGGCCATGAATGACTATATTGCAAACGTTCATTATCCATAACAGCTTATCCTTTTCAGGGTCGGGGGCGGGGGCTGGAGCCTCTCCTGGCTGGCATTGAGAGAGAGGTATGGTACACCCTGGACAGGTCACCAGACTGTCACAGGACTGACACATAGTGACAGAAAAGAATTCACGCTCACATTCACACCTACAGGCAATTTAAAGTCATCACTTAACCCAACCAGCATGTCTTTGGACTGTGGGAGGAGGCCAGATAACGTGGAAAAGACCAACGCTGACAAGAGGAGAACACACACACTCCATATAATAAAAGCACCAGTGGTTCCCCTTTGATTTATTTCATTGTAACAATACTTAAGTTAACTTTATAATAACAGTATTTTAACTTCATTGTGACAGTACTTTATTTAACGTCATTGTAACAGTAGTTCATGTAGATAAATATTTTAGTAGTCTACAGAAGTTTAAATGATAATTCACAATATTGGGATACATATTTTGTATTGAGATATAGCCTAAAAATACTGCAATATTGCTGCTGGAGGCTTTACTGGTGCTGGACAGTCAGTCATAGCAGGTGAGGGAGAGGCAGGGCCCATAGAGCATGTTAGAGAGCCAGAGGGTGGGCGGGAGATCTGCAGGGTCCATGACCACAGCCCAGTGCCCACAGCCTGTGTGGATGTGGAGCCTCCAACATGCTCTGGGGGCTGTGACTTTACCCTCACCTACTATGGCTGCCCTCCAGCCTGGAGAGGCCCCTAGATCTTTACAAACACACATATATGAAGAGTTATTAAACTACCCTAATGATGGAAGAAAAAAAGCTTGGTGGCTCTGGTCAACATCAACACTCTTACACTGTGAGAGCATGGAAGAGTGAAGATGTAAAAACCAATAAAAGCAGAGTGTCCTCGACCATCCATCCAGACCATCCATTCTAGCACCAACCCCAAAGCAAACAGGTGGACTTACATGTGGTGCGTAGGTAGGAGCAGAGGGAGCTGCTGGAGGAGGAGTATGAGTACCAGTTGGTGTAATAGAAACCCTCACGGTCAATCCACATCCACTGGCCCTAAGAGACAAAGAACATCAGTGTAAAGATGTGTTGTCCTAGTCTCTTCATTTGCTCTCACATCAATCTTGTGTGAGCCTAGACCCCCTTTGGACCAGGTCCTGGGCTTGATCTGGACTGACTGAGTGGTGTTTCTGCATAAATCCATACCTGCAGGTTGAAGCCTCCCAGCCATGCAGCATTCGAACTGCCTATCCCTGCGATCTGCTGGAGGAAGCTGTACTCTCTGGGGTTGGTGGCCGAGGCCAGGTGGGCGCCCAGGATGTTGCAGTGCTCCTGTCAGACAGAGGATGCAAATAGGAATCTTTGTGACTAAACAACTAAATAGTTGTTTCATTTCATTTCTGCATTTTCTTCCTCCAAATGACTTGTCTTTAGCTTTGATGTGAAAAGCTCATCTTTTCATGGACTGATGGTGACACACTGACTGACCTACTATCACCATCCTGATGCTCCATGTTGTGGAACATGTTGCATTCATCATGTGCGTCAATGGTAAGTTCTACACTCGCTTAACTGAATTAATAACAAAGTCTATCAGACGACAGGAAAAGCTACGACTTCAACCACATTGTTCACAGTGTGTACAAGCTCAGTGTTCTCACAATAACAATGTATAAGTGTGATAGTAGCAGTACCTCAGCCCTGTACCAGCTCATGGGAGTAGAGATGAGCCGAAGCAGCGAGAGCCATGCTGTAACCAGCCGTCTGGACAGAAGTTGAAACGAGCTACAGACAGACAGAAGAGAGAAAACACTGACTTCAACAGAGCAGTTTCACTGACTGAAGTACACAGATAATAGGTCCTTTCTAATCTAACTGTTTACAGCCTCCTTCAGCAGAAACAGCTGTTGTAATGACACCAACATCTGTCTGTATGTATCTGATATATTTTGGAGAACACTTAGCAGCGGAGTAAAAGCTAAGCTGGTTGTAGTTAAAAGCCTAACGTGCAGAAATATGGCTATGGTCCTTTAAGAGCACATATGTGATGTTTGGAAAGAGGTGTTTGGCTTTAATTTCTCATTTTTCTTTCTATGGTGTCATTGTTGTTTCTATGATGACCTCATTAATGAAGGAACATAAAGGAAAGTTTCAAACAGCGATGTGGCTCTTACATTCAGGTGCTGCTGCCTCCTCAGACACAGGTGCTGAAAAATATAATAAATAAATAAATAAATAAATAAATAAATAAATAAAATAGTGAAACTGTCCAGATATGCAATATATTTCATGATCAAAATATGTCAGTGTGTGTTTAGTTTTCTTATTATGAGCATGTCATTGTTTAAAAATGTCTCATTGAACCTTTAGTACAACAACATAACTGTGTGTATAATTGATTATTAATAGCAGCTACACAATACATTGTTATGAGTGACGTGTGTCCTTTGTGATTACCATTTCTGGGAACAGGGACAAATTCTTCTGGCACAAGTACTTCCTCATCCTTCATCATCTTGTCCATCTCTGAAACATCAACAGATTCATCAGAACTCTTTTTAGTTGAGAGTTTTTGACATTACAGAATGTCGCAACTATAAAATGTCAAGCATGTCCAGTGTAAATCGTATTAACATGGAAGTGACAAAAGTTAAAACCAGTTGAAGCGTCTACAGCTAAGCAGCTCTGTGAGGCTGTGTTTGGACCAGTGGTGGCTGCTGGTCTTTCAAACAGGGGAAGCTCACTTTAAGTTTACATCATAAAATTTGTCATATTGTAGCGAGGCAGTAACTTATAAAAGAAACACAGCAAAACACACTTAAAAGATTTTCAGATGGGTTTAAACACCTGAACTGTACTGTACAAATGGTGAAAATGAGCTATATCGCTTTGCTGCATGAAAAAAAACCTGCGCAGCGCTGTCTCATAGGAATGCCTGGAGGCTCCGAGTCCACCATGCTGACACGAGAATGTATGACAGGGAGGTTGCGTTTGAAAACTGGTGATAAACAGCTGACGTTTGAACATCATAGTCATGATGTCAAATGCATCCTAGCGCATGTTTAATGCAATCTAAATTCTTATTTTAATTTAAATTCATTAGTGCATATTTGACCATTTCTTCTATGAAATTCTAGGGGAAGTTCAGCCTCCCTTGTTGTCCCAGAGCAATCGCCCCTGGTTTAGACACACCTGTGCTTTGACCTAAATGCTAACTTCAGCATACTAACATGCTGATGTGTAGCAGCTATTTTGACCCCGTTCAAAATTATAGCTTAGTCCATATCATGCTAACATTGCTTATTAGCATTAACACAAAGTACAGCTGATGTTGATGTCATTAGTTTTGCAGGACAAAAAGTGATCCTTTCTCCACCCATATCGCATGTGTGAGTAATGAAGAAGGCCTACATACAAGTTCTGACGAGACCGATGAAGCTACAAATGTCACAATTTGACATTTAATGTTTTCACATGGCTGTCACAGTACAGGCTAAATAAAACATGAAACCAAACAGAAAAACTCTGCAGGATATTTAAAGAGGACACTAACCAGGTGCAGCAACAACCTCTTCCTTCAGGACCTCCACTGCTGCTTCTGTGAATGAATCACATTAATGTTAGTGTTAGATAGACAAGTGCAGTGTCTGTTCAAAACATGCTCCCAACAGGCCGATTACCCGCCCACAGAGCTGTTGTGTAAAGTAGATCAGATGAATGGTTCTTTAGATGTGCAAGAACATACAGACAGACAGACAGACAGAAATTGCTTTATTGTGAGATGTAGATCTTATTGTCTGTGTGTGTAAAGCAAAGACCTTCAATACTGACCTGGAGCCTTCGCTTCGTTTGTCTTCTCTCCCTCTGGTTGTGGAGCTGCAGGTAAAAACACAACACTGTCAATCAATCAATCAATCAATCAATTAATCAATCAATCAATCAATCAATCGTGTGTGTGTGTGTGTGTGTGTGTGTGTGTGTGTGTGTGTGTGTGTGTGTGTGTGTGTGCACCATGTTAGAGTCTTGCTGATTGACTGATGAACACATGGATGACAGTGTGTGTGTTCTGTCTAAATGGTCTGTGTTGAATCTGACCTGCAAATGCAGCACAGAGGAGAATGGAGAGGACCAGGACAGTCTTCATGGTGATGATCAACTGATCAACTGTTCTGTGTGGAGAAAAAACAAACAGCCAATAAATATTCAGACAGAGAGCAGAACCATGAGCTCCACTGAAGAGAGGAGAGATACAGCAGGTGTCTTACCTGTCAGGTAAATGTGAGGTGATGTTATTCAGGTATCAGCTGAATGATGCAGTGATGATGAGGGGATCCCTGCTCTTTATGTACACACACCTGAAGCACTGAGTCACGTTCATGTGGCAGAACGTGCCAATGTTTATCTATGACTCAGTCCTGTATGTGGGAAGATGATTACAGCATGCACATAAAGATATGAAGCTGATCATTAATCTGTTTCCTGACAGCATGTAAACAGTTTTCACAAACCTCTTCCTTGTTGTTGTGATTTCATATCAGGTTAATGGTTTAAAAGAATTACAGTCAAACTGGGCTGGATATTTAGTTACAGTAAGTGTGTCAGCTGTGTGCTCTGAACTTGTATTTTAAAGGACATATGAACAATGGTGATACGCTATACAAAATTCATCATTATAAAGTCCTCATTATGTAGGAGGAATGGCTTCTGTCAGTGTTATATTACTATACATGATATTATTGGATCATTATTACTGATCATCAACATGTAACGTTTTAAACATTTTATGGATGGATTTGTTTGAAGACTTAATCGACTGAAACATCCTCAGACAGAAGAGATGCTGGACCATTAGGACAAACTCTGGAAAATGTGCAATGCTTTTTAGGGTCTTCTGTGTGTCAAGTTGGCCTTGGCCCACCCTGGTTTTACAGACATGTACAGAAGCTGAGGGTGCTTGAATACCTGCCCCTTTGCCCCTTAATGTCCAAAGTGCCCTTTTGTTAAGGTGGTTTTATTTTTGTTTGTTTGTTTTGTTTTGTTTTGTTTTGTTCTTGTGTGAACACCATGGCTCTTATTAAAAAGGACATTAAAAATTAATAATGAGCTAGCCATAAATAAAATGACCTGGCAACCATCAGTGTACCAATGACGCAGATTTTGTCCAGATCAAATTTCTTGTGATTATACTGCTCAATTTATGAGAAAATTAAAGAGAATATCAAATGACATTGTAACACATTCATAATTCAAAGTACTTTTTTAATTACTGCCCCCCTCTGATTTCATCATGTGGGAGGCACTGATACAGTATGATGCATTTGTTGTCACATTTCATGTTACATTCTGTTTGAATATGAGTTGCTATCACTGAAAAGTTTATGCTGCTGTCAATGACTATATATTGGTGTATGGTGTTTTAAAATAGTGTTCCATATGCCCTTTTTTCACTTTGAGCACACATCTGAAGGATTCTAGTGGAATACAGGAAGTCTAAAGTCTGTTTATTGTTCCTGTAAGTCTCCAGTGGATTATTTTATCTTATATTACTGCTTCAATCAAAGACACAACACAGCTACTTAAAAGTAAACAAAGTTTTACTGATGAAAGTAGAGTCCTCTTTAACACTGATGTCTGGCAGCTGGGAATGTTACTGTTCCTGGAGTGGAAAAAAGCTACCTGGGTTCCCAACATACAGTCATGGTTTTATTCTCGTCACTCTGGAGGAAATTTACCCATTTTGCTCACTGGTTAGAGCTGGGCAGGGCTGCATTAGGTGAAACGTGATGTCACATACACCAATGTACTCAGAAGACTGATAAAATGTTTGTTACATTTTTTGTCTTTTGTTACACACAGTGGCAGCAGCAAAGGCGGAGTATTACTCATGGCTTAACTATGGCGGGGCTAACCCATACAGTGGTAGGGCTCATAAATGTCAGAATTTTAATGTCCGCATCGTTATTTTATGCCCCCTTGCTGGCGATAGCTGTAGCCGGAGGCCTCATGTTTTGGGGTTGTCCATCTGTCCATCCCATTGTCATAAATGCAATATCTCAAGAACATTTTGAGGGAATTTCTTCAAATTTGTCAGAAACGCAAGTTTCACTTGGACTTAAGGATGAAGTGATTCAATTTTGGTGGTCAAAGGTCAAGGTCTATGTGACCTTGCATTCATCTAATTCAACGCGAGTTACGGTTTTCCCACTCCGACGAACAGCAGTGCCAACAAGACACAAAGGAGGACTGAAGAGTGAATCATGTCTACATGTGTGCTGACTCAGCAAGGATAACAGTAGAAAGTTGATCTACAAGAGAATAAAAATCTATATGCCTGAGAAGCTTACTGCATTATATTCCATCATATTTTTATATTTTGAATTGTCACTTTTCACCTGAATTTTCCCTTTACATTAAAAAGGCAATTCTACGGTAAATTGGTGCATTAAAATTCACTAGAATGCAGGAAATGAAGTGTTTTTAACAGTCAAATATACTAGCGGAGAATCCCCAATCTCACACTTCATATGTGTAGGATAGCTGATATATCTTTCTGCTGTTCTTTCAGTCCTTGCAGTAACCACTGTTATTATCATAATAACACACTGAAATCACATAAACTGTGTCTTTACAGTAATACACAACAAGCTAGCTAGGCTTGCCAGTTAGCTTAGTACCTAGCAAGACTAGTTTCCCGTACAGGCTAATTCCTGAAATGAGTTTACTGGCATTACCTCAGTACAATGATTACACTTAACACCAACTAAACAATATAAGGTGATGAAATACAGAGAGAGATTGGAGTTATTTTATTGTTCCTGTAAGTCTCTAGTGGATTATCTTATCTTTTTTTTACTGCCTCAATAAGGAAACAAGACAGCAACTGAATAAGGAAATAACAACGTTTTACCATTTCTCAAGGTCTTAGAGACGTTTATGAATACACACACCCTTGTTGTGGTCTTGAGTCCTAAACAAGTCATAATGCATCAATAAAATGCTGTTGACTAATCGCCAGAAAGGTCTTTTTGTAGAATATTATGATATCAAGTTGACCTTTGACCTTTTGGATAAAAAAGAGGAAACATACTTTGCCTTCATGGTTAATTTTATCTAAGACACAAGCAAGACTAGAATTAAAAAGTCCAATGTTAGTTTCTGGCGGCTTATAAATGCAACCAATGATAACACTTTTACCATCAAAAATATCACAGGACGGAATTTCAAGAAACAGAGATTCAACATCATTACAGAGTTAAAAGTAAGATCATCTCTATGATTATAATGAAGTTCGTCATGTAAATATATAGATACACCTCCACCAGTTCTAGCCTTTCTACAATAATGCATGATAATTTGGGATGCTATAGAGAGATGTAGACTCATCAGTTAACCAAGTTTCTGTAAACGCTATCACTGAAAATTCATGATTAAATGAAGACAAAAATTGACAAAGTGGATCATAATTCCTGGAGAGACTGCGGATATTTAGATGAAAAGTGGAGAATATCTTTGAATGGGGCTTTGGCATTTCAAGTAGTAGACTATTTAACTTATTAATATTAAAATAGTCACAGGATAAAGACTCTGAAATTCGAAAGCTAAAAAAATTTAAAACAGGATCAAAAAGCTCCATAAATTTAGTGTCACTCTGTGGACTCAATTCAAAAGGACTGAAAACCCTATGGTCTAAAATAGTTGTCTTCCTGTAATCATGATTAATATCAGCAATCAGACCGTCATCATCAATATCATAAGGAAATAAGGAGACACATTTAGAACAAGTCCAAGAGCTCCATTCATCCAGTTCACGTTCACTGACAGACGTGCATCTCAGGTGGTAACACATTTTACAACAAGAACAATAGATAATGGAGGCTGAAATTTGGATGTGACAGTGGCAACAATGAGAGCTATAGTGCATGATGGGCATGGAGGTGCTCATGAGTAGACAAACATACTGAATTATATGTTGAAATTAAATAAAATACTGTGTGATGGTGAGTGTGAGTGTGAGTGAGTGTGTGTGTGTGTGTGTGTGTGTGTGTGTGAGCATGTGTACTGTATGTGTATACATGTATGTATGTGTGATTGCATAGCTTCTAATTGTCAGAAGTTGGAGCATTGTTTCGCCTCGACCATGGTGCTAGTTTGTGGGATGGTGGGTGTACAATGAGTTTGTCATAGCGCAGGTAGGCAATCTCCCCCTGCTCTCTGGCAGCCCTCATGGCTGGAAGAAGTTCTTTTCGCTTCTGTCGAACAGCTTCAGGAAAATCTTCATTGATAAAAATGTCAGTGCCTTTCAGGGCTTTGGCTTTGCTGATGACCTCCAGTTTGGGTCTGGTGGAGGATGAGGAAGGCTTTCCAGTCCGATGGGCCCGCTCCAGCTCAATTTTGCGAGGGTCTAGTGATTCATTCAAACCATCAGTGACAATATTGTTACGCTTTGACTATCCTTCTACATAATCACTTTTGTCATTAAGTAAGATGAGACTTTTGCAGACTGTTTCAACATCTTTCTTGGTTTCTTTACAAGCATCACACCATGACTTGCAATGATTTTTAAAGTCCTGAAATTCCTTTTGAGTGAATTCCAAACTAATCCTGAGGTCTTGGACTTCTCTCTGCAATTCCCCAACTGTTTTGTTTGAGGAATCAAACAGCTGGTAACCAGCTGAGTGCCGTTTTCCAGACGAGGGTTGTTCTGTTTCAGGATCTAGAACTACAGATAAGTATGGTAGTCAAACACAGTGAGGTCTAAAATAGGATACTCCACTCTATGCATAACTACACAGGGTCCCATTCTGGCCCTCCTTTCTTGCTATATACAGTATTGGTTTACCTTGAGCAGGTGGGAACCTTTTCTGGGGCTAAAGAGCATTCAGCAGGTCCTCCTACACCACATAGACCTGCAGGAAGGCATAGTACTGACAGACTGACTTCAAAAAAGGCTCATTTGATAGAGGCTACAGAGGACCAACCAGTGTGTTCTTGCTACAGCTCAATTTGGATGAATGCCCATTACTGGCATAACAGAGGGACCTGTTACCTGCAGGGGATGGGGTTTGAGAAGCAGGATGTCATCATCATTGCTGCAGCGTTCAATGACAAGGGTGCACTGCATGTTCCACTCCTGGACCTGGTGGCTGAATTCATCTCTCTAGTAAAACTGCTTGATCTCCTCAAAGTAAGTCTGGTCTCCGTATCTGCCCAGCACAGATGAGAAAATCATTTAGCTCAGGGCTGTATTTACAGCAGAGCATAACAGGACATGCTTCAGCCTGGTCAAAAAAACAACAACATCTCATTACTGAACTGTGATGTTGTAACTCATTTCTTACACAATTATCTTAAACAAGTTATGAATGTACAAACAAACAAAAAGTCTATCCATCTGTACCTCTCTAAATCAGCTGTGTTGAGTGGGCGTATTCCATCAGATAGCCGCTTGTCCAGGTCTGCTGAATTCTGCTCAAAGTGGTAGGAATGCATCCTTTGGAACAGGCGGGTCAGGTTCTGTTCACGCGTCTTTAGCTGGGTCGACTAGGAAGTCAAGAGAATCCTCACTGATTGGAAGTTTCACAATCAATGAAGTGGTCGTCATGCAGTAAACATAGTGTAGTGGTCTATCACCTTCTCATCCCACTGCCAAACTGTCCACAGATCATTGATGTTCAGCTCTGGCTCCAAATAGAGAGGAGACATTTCACATAATATAGTAAATTCCATAATAAATATGCAGGCCTGAAAATACATTACAGCTACTCAGGTATGTGTGCAGTACCTCAAAGTGTTGATTTCTCATCAAATTCAGGGTCTCTTTAATCTTCTGAATGGTGCTGGGGTCCTTTCTGCTGAAATTAGTAGTTGGCCCTCTCTGCAAATAGTCTGTATTCTCCTGAAATAAGCATAAAAGGGTTTGATTTCAGTTAATAAAAAACACACATTTGCCCACAGAGATGCTAGTCTGCAGTATTGTGTCTGTTTTGCTGTCCATCATTACCTGCATAGAGATGGTGGGGGTGGAGAAGGCGTTTCTGTAAATCCATTCAGCCAATAAATTAATATTGAGATGAAGGGCCATTGGGCCAATAATAAAGACAACGACAGAGTTTGGCTAACGTAACACAAACACAAGTAAATTTAGCGCACAAACTTGCTTAACACGTTAGCCAATGAGAGAGATGTGAAGCCACTTGAAAGTAGGCTATATCATTATTAAAACAGCAGGCATTCATGACACAGCAATTAATGACCACTGTGTGTTAATATTGCTCCTATTACGGTAGATTATAGTAGATTATGCTTTTAGGTTTGCTTGACTTTGGAAACGCACAAGAATTCCTGGTCAGCAGCAACGCAGCAATACTAAAGTTCAGTCAGTTCTTGGTCGGATATGCAACACGCTATCCCGCCACTAGAGGGCATGTGACTAACTTTCCGCTTGACCAATGTGTATCGCTGCTCTGGTATTGTAGGGGGCGGACGTTTATTCAGTTCAGTTCAATTCTTTATTTCAGACCCAGGGGGATCCATATCACAATAAAAACACAGTAAAAAGACAGCATAGTAAAAATAAGAAAGAAAAATAACACACAAGAAAAATACAAAGCCTTCCACAATGTTCAGTGTCTAACATACACACATGTTCGCCAATGGTTCCACAGTCTGGAAGAAAATCTGACAGAACTGTGTACAGGGTTAGCCAAAACAGCGATTAAAATCTTGCGTCGCCATGTATGTAAGGCAGCCCGAGCGGACAATCCAGCCAGCCAGAGAACGTGTTTCGCATGTATAAATAAACCAACGAAGACAGCAGGAGGAAGGAAGAAGGAGGAGGAAACAGCAGAGAGTGTTAGTAGTTCGTCGATGGAGAGTAGTGAAAAGTTTTTTTAGTTATAAAGTTTGCGAATGGACCACACTTACCACGCAACAGGACAGAATGAACCCGAACCGTCATCTGCGAGGAAAAGAAGACGCAACTTCACTCCTTGTGATGCACTCTCTGCGGCGCTTTTCCTCCTGATGATATATCTCTCCAACGATGGTAGCACCGAATCCCATTTTGTGCAGCAAAATGGGAGCGGAGGATTCAGCCTCTCTTCTCCCTTTAACATTCTGAATTGATCATCTTGTCAATAGCGCCGTAGGCTCGCTGCAAACAACACTCGACTCTGTAGCTCCTCTTAAAAAGAAGTTAACAAAGCAAAGAAAGTTCACTCCTTGGTATAACTCTCAAACCAGTAAGTTAAAACTAATATCGCGAAAATTTGAAAGGAATTGGCGATTAACCAAACTGGAAGAATCTCGTTTAATCTGGGCAGACAGTCTCAAAACATATAAGAGGGGCCTCCGCAATGCCAGAGCAAACTATTACTCAGCATTAATAGAAGAAAACAAGAATAACCCTAGATTTCTTTTCAGCACTGTAGCCAGGCTGACTGAGAGTCAAAGCTCTATTGAGCCTTGTATTCCTTTAGCCCTTAGCAGTAATGATTTTATGAGCTTTTTTAATGACAAAATTCTAACTATTAGAGGCAAAATTCATGACCTCCTGTCCTCAGATAGTACCTGTCTAACCTCAAACACAGCTGTAAGACCTAATATATATTTAGACTGCTTCTCCCCGATTTCTCTTCAAGAATTGGCCGCAGTGATTTCTTCATCTAAATCATCAACGTGTCTCTTAGACCCCATCCCAACTAGGCTACTTAAGGAGGTCTTTCCTTTAGTTAACACTCATATATTAGATATGATCAATATATCCTTATTAACAGGCTATGTACCACAGTCCTTTAAGGTAGCTGTAATTAACTCTGTAAATTTCCATTGTTATGCGGATGATACACAGTTGTATTTATCTATGAAGCCAGAAGAAAGTAATCAATTAACTAAACTTCATAATTGCCTTAAAGACATAAAAACCCGGATGAGCACCAATTTCCTGATGTTAAATTCAGACAAAACTGAAGTTATTGTTCTTGGCCCCAAACAACTCAGAGACTCTTTATCTGATGACATAGTTTCTCTTCAAGTAACATTCGATCAAGATATGTCTTTTAATTCTCATTTAAAACAAACCTCACGGACTGCATTTTTTCATCTGCGTAATATTGCGAAAATTAGGCCTATCCTGACCTGAAAAGATGCAGAAAAATTTGTCCACGCTTTTGTTACCTCAAGGCTGGATTACTGTAACTCTCTATTATCAGGTAGCTCTAATAAGTCCTTAAAAACTCTCCAGCTAATTCAGAATGCAACAGCACGTGTACGAACAGGAACTAAGAAACGTGATAATATTTCTCCTGTTTTAGCTTCTCTGCACTGGCTCCCTGTAAAATCCAGAATTGAATTTAAAATCCTACTGTTAACTTATAAAGCTCTAAATGGTCAAGCTCCGTCATATCCTAGAGAGCTCATAGTGCCATATTATCCCACCAGAACACTGCACTCTGAGAACACAGAGTTACTCGTGGTCCCTAAAGTCTCCAAAAGTAGATCAGGAGCCAGAGCCTTCAGCTATCAGGCTCCTCTCCTGTGGAATCATCTTCCTGTTACGGTCCGGGAGGCAGACGCCGTCTCTACATTTAAGACTAGACTTAAGACTTTCCTTTTTGATAAAGCTTATAGTTAGGGCTGGCTCAGGCTTGCCTTGTACCAGCCCCTAGTTAGGCTGACTGAGGCCTAGTCTGCCGGAGGACCCTCTTTAATACACCGGGCACCTTCTCTCCTTCTCTCTCTCTCTCTCTCGTGTCCTATTACTGCATCTTGCTAACTCGGCCATTCTGGATGTCACTAACTCGGCTTCTTCTCCGGAGCCTTTGTGCTCCACTGTCTCTCAGGTTAACTTGTATTTCAGCCTGGACAGCGTGACGTGTGGTTGTGTTGCTGCTGTGGTCCTGCCAGATGTCTCCTGCTGCTGCTGTTATCATTAGTCATTACTCATACTTCTACTGTTATTATACATCATTAATTATTGTCATGCATGTATACTATCAGATATTAATATATTATTATTAATTATAATATTATTACTTTCATTAATGTTGTTGTAAGCTACTGTCATTACCGTCTGTCCTGCATCTCTCTCTCTCTCTCTCTCTCTCTCTCTCTCTCTCTCTGTCTGTCTCGTTGTGTCATACGGATTACTGTTAATTTATTATGTTGATCTGTACTGTACGACATCTATTGCACGTCTGTCCGTCCTGGGAGAGGGATCTCTCCTCAGTTGCTCTTCCTGAGGTTTCTACTGGGTTTTTTCCCCCTTTAAAGGGGTTTTTTGGGGAGTTTTTCCTTATCCGCTGTGAGGGTCCAAAGGACAGAGGGATGTCGTATGCTGTAAAGCCCTGTGAGGCAAATTGTAATTTGTGATATTGGGCTTTATAAATAAAATTGATTGATTGATTGATTGATTGATTGATTGATTGATTGATTGATTGTGCAATGCTACCATCAAGTGGGCAGACAAGGTCATTTCAACTACATAGCAACAGTTACATACCTGCCACCATCTTCTCCTAGTAATGTATGTATATTCAGTGAGTGGAGCTTCCTCCCATTTGTCCCACCCCGTAATCATAGACCAGTAGTAAACATCAGCTGTTTCCAATCTAGTCTCCCCTTAAAAGACGCAGCAGTCAGCTAGGTGGGGGGTTTCCTCACGGTGGCATGCAGGTGCACGTGTGGCATGCTCAGATGAGACAACTGTGAGAAACAACTGTCACATCTGCCATATGCAAGGGCGGGAGTTTTGTCTTTATGTACTCTTTTAGTAGATTTCATTTTGGTAGCACATCGCAAATGTAAATATGTAATACTATAATTACTTTAGAGGTACCATGTTAGTACCCAGTACTTACAAAATCCTTTCAGTGTAAATCATTCTCTAAAATTCCTTATTGTTTCTCCCTTGTTAGGCTGTACCTACAAGAAATAGCAGTAGGAACAGGTAAGTATTTTCTTTGTACTAGTTCATACGATACTGCACTGAAAGTAAAGTTGTCTTACTCGGTAAGTGTTGGGTTATAAGACTGTGAGTCTGTAAATTATAAAGGGTTATTGAAGTTTTTGTTTTCTGTGATTTATTGCCTCTTATAGCCTCAAAATTGTGGATTGAGGCTTTAGATCTGAGATATATTTGCTGTACATTATTTGAACTGCTTTGATAAAAGCCTGGTAAATAAAGACTCAGACTACCTTCTGAGCTACGTCTGTTGGCCTGTTACTCTGAGCTGAATGACTTTTCATCTTCAGACAACAGCTGGACTTTATCAGCCACTTTTCAACCAAGCTCTTGAAGGAAGATCAAACAATGTCCTGTTCTCACACGTCTTTATTACAGAACTGCTGCCATAATCACAAACAAAAATGCCTTTATACAAAAGTTATATAACACTTAATCATTTAACACTCTGCAGAATAAAAAAGGAAAAATATAAATCAGTATGACACACAACAAAGTTCATCAGATCGCTTTCAACGGAAAAAATATCCTGGCTGATCTATCTAAAGGCCCCAGATGTGAAGTCTGTATATTAACACTTGAAAGGGTTCTTCACACAGATGAAGCGAAAAGCAGAGTTGCACCTGGTGTTACCCCAGCCATCTGAAATTTGATTTAAAGAAAGAGAAAAGAGAAAGAGAAAAATAACAACATTAACGGCAAATACATATTTTAAGTTAGCAAATGATTCACCATAATGTTCACTGTAATATCACCTATTTGTCTCTTTCCACAGAAAACTGAGTAAATCAGCACTCAGACCAAAAAAAAAAGAAGTGAAATATGAGTGACGCTGACTTGTACTCCAGGACACTGATGTACAAGGCAGCCTCATGTTCACTCTGATCTAGGCACATTACCCTATCAAGACATATAAATACAGATATCAGCTCTGTGATAACAAGAAATAAATCCAGGTATAACAGTCACACCTCTGACAGCTACTGTAGGGGTGTGTGATATATTGATCACACTCATTGTATCCTGGCTTGTTACATGTGGGATATAGGCCATGAATGACTATACTGCAAACGTTCATTATCCATAACAGCTTATCCTTTTCAGGGTCGGGGGCGGGGGCTGGAGCCTCTCCTTGCTGGCATTGAGAGAGAGGTATGGTACACCCTGGACAGGTCACCAGACTGTCACAGGACTGACACATAGTGACAGAAAAGAATTCACGCTCACATTCACACCTACAGGCAATTTAAAGTCATCACTTAACCCAAACAGCATGTCTTTGGACTGTGGGAGGCCAGATAACATGGAAAAGACCAACGCTGACAAGAGGAGAACACACACACTCCATATAATAAAAGCACCAGTGGTTCCCCTTTGATTTATTTCATTGTAACAATACTTAAGTTAACTTTATAATAACAGTATTTTAACTTCATTGTAACAGTAGTTCGTGTAGTTAAATATTTTAGTAGTCTACAGAAGTTTAAATGATAATTCACAATATTGGGATACATATTTTGTATTGAGATATAGCCTAAAAATACTGCAATATTGCTGCTGGAGGCTTTACTGGTGCTGGACAGTCAGTCATAGCAGGTGAGGGAGAGGCAGGGCCCATAGAGCATGTTAGAGAGCCAGAGGGTGGGCGGGAGATCTGCAGGGTCCATGCCCACAGCCCAGTGCCCACAGCCTGTGTGGATGTGGAGCCTCCAACATGCTCTGGGGGCTGTGACTTTACCCTCACCTACTATGGCTGCCCTCCAGCCTGGAGAGGCCCCTAGATCTTTACAAACACACATATATGAAGAGTTATTAAACTACCCTAATGATGGAAGAAAAAAAGCTTGGTGGCTCTGGTCAACATCAACACTCTTACACTGTGAGAGCATGGAAGAGTGAAGATGTAAAAACCAATAAAAGCAGAGTGTCCTCGACCATCCATCCAGACCATCCATTCTAGCACCAACCCCAAAGCAAACAGGTGGACTTACATGTGGTGCGTAGGTAGGAGCAGAGGAGCTGCTGGAGGAGGAGTATGAGTACCAGTTGGTGTAATAGAAACCCTCACGGTCAATCCACATCCACTGGCCCTAAGAGACAAAGAACATCAGTGTAAAGATGTGTTGTCCTAGTCTCTTCATTTGCTCTCACATCAATCTTGTGTGAGCCTAGACCCCTTTGGACCAGGTCCTGGGCTTGATCTGGACTGACTGAGTGGTGTTTCTGCATAAATCCATACCTGCAGGTTGAAGCCTCCCAGCCATGCAGCATTCGAACTGCCTATCCCTGCGATCTGCTGGAGGAAGCTGTACTCTCTGGGGTTGGTGGCCGAGGCCAGGTGGGCGCCCAGGATGTTGCAGTGCTCCTGTCAGACAGAGGATGCAAATAGGAATCTTTGTGACTAAACAACTAAATAGTTGTTTCATTTCATTTCTGCATTTTCTTCCTCCAAATGACTTGTCTTTAGCTTTGATGTGAAAAGCTCATCTTTTCATGGACTGATGGTGACACACTGACTGACCTACTATCACCATCCTGATGCTCCATGTTGTGGAACATGTTGCATTCATCATGTCAATGGTAAGTTCTACACTCGCTTAACTGAATTAATAACAAAGTCTATCAGACGACAGGAAAAGCTACGACTTCAACCACATTGTTCACAGTGTGTACAAGCTCAGTGTTCTCACAATAACAATGTATAAGTGTGATAGTAGCAGTACCTCAGCCCTGTACCAGCTCATGGGAGTAGAGATGAGCCGGAAGCAGCGAGAGCCATGCTGTAACCAGCCGTCTGGACAGAAGTTGAAACGAGCTACAGACAGACAGAAGAGAGAAAACACTGACTTCAACAGAGCAGTTTCACTGACTGAAGTACACAGATAATAGGTCCTTTCTAATCTAACTGTTTACAGCCTCCTTCAGCAGAAACAGCTGTTGTAATGACACCAACATCTGTCTGTATGTATCTGATATATTTTGGAGAACACTTAGCAGCGGAGTAAAAGCTAAGCTGGTTGTAGTTAAAAGCCTAACGTGCAGAAATATGGCTATGGGCCTTTAAGAGCACATATGTGATGTTTGGAAAGAGGTGTTTGGCTTTAATTTCTCATTTTTCTTTCTATGGTGTCATTGTTGTTTCTATGATGACCTCATTAATGAAGGAACATAAAGGAAAGTTTCAAACAGCGATGTGGCTCTTACATTCAGGTGCTGCTGCCTCCTCAGACACAGGTGCTGAAAAATATAACAAATAAATAAATAAATAAATAAATAAATAAATAAAATAGTGAAACTGTCCAGATATGCAATATATTTCATGATCAAAATATGTCAGTGTGTGTTTAGTTTTCTTATTATGAGCATGTCATTGTTTAAAAATGTCTCATTGAACCTTTAGTACAACAACATAACTGTGTGTATAATTGATTATTAATAGCAGCTACACAACATATTGTTAAGAGTGACATATGTCCTTTGTGATTACCATTTCTGGGAACAGGGACAAATTCTTCTGGCACAAGTACTTCCTCATCCTTCATCATCTTGTCCATCTCTGAAACATCAACAGATTCATCAGAACTCTTTTTAGTTGAGAGTTTTTGACATTACAGAATGTCGCAACTACAAAATGTCAAGCATGTCCAGTGTAAATCGTATTAACATGGAAGTGACAAAAGTTAAAACCAGTTGAAGCGTCTACAGCTAAGCAGCTCTGTGAGGCTGTGTTTGGACCAGTGGTGGCTGCTGGTCTTTCAAACAGGGGAAGCTCACTTTAAGTTTACATCATAAAATTTGTCATATTGTAGCGAGGCAGTAACTTATAAAAGAAACACAGCAAAACACACTTAAAAGATTTTCAGATGGGTTTAAACACCTGAACTGTACTGTACAAATGGTGAAAATGAGCTATATCGCTTTGCTGCATGAAAAAAACCTGCTCAGCGCTGTCTCATAGGAATGCCTGGAGGCTCCGAGTCCACCATGCTGACACGAGAATGTATGACAGGGAGGTTGCGTTTGAAAACTGGTGATAAACAGCTGACGTTTGAACATCATAGTCATGATGTTAAATGCATCCTAGCACACGTTTAATGCAATCTAAATTCTTATTTTAATTTAAATTCATTAGTGCATATTTGACCATTTCTTCTATGAAATTCTAGGGGAAGTTCAGCCTCCCTTGTTGTCCCAGAGCAATCGCCCCTGGTTTAGACACACCTGTGCTTTGACCTAAATGCTAACTTCAGCATACTAACATGCTGATGTGTAGCAGCTATTTTGACCCCGTTCAAAATTATAGCTTAGTCCATATCATGCTGACATTGCTGATTAGCATTAACACAAAGTACAGCTGACGTTGATGTCATTAGTTTTGCAGGACAAAAAGTGATCCTCTCTCCACCCATATCGCATGTGTGAGTAATGAAGAAGGCCTACATACAAGTTCTGACGAGACTGATGAAGCTACAAATGTCACAGTTTGACATTTAATGTTTTCACATGGCTGTCACAGTACAGGCTAAATAAAACATGAAACCAAACAGAAAAACTCTGCAGGATATTTAAAGAGGACACTAACCAGGTGCAGCAACAACCTCTTCCTTCAGGACCTCCATTGCTGCTTCTGTGAATGAATCACATTAATGTTAGTGTTAGATAGACAAGTGCAGTGTCTGTTCAAAACATGCTCCCAACAGGCCGATTACCCGCCCACAGAGCTGTTGTGTAAAGTAGATCAGATGAATGGTTCTTTAGATGTGCAAGAACATACAGACAGACAGACAGACAGACAGACAGACAGACAGAAATTGCTTTATAGTTAGATGTAGATCTTACTGTCTGACTGCCTGTGTGTGTAAAGCAAAGACCTTCAATACTGACCTGGAGCCTTCACTTTGTTTGTCTTCTCTCCTTCTGGTTGTGGAGCTGCAGGTAAAAACACAACACTGTCAATCAATCAGTCAATTTGTGTGTGTGTGTGTGTGTGTGTGTGTGTGTGTGTGTGTGTGTGCACCATGTTAGAGTCTTGCTGATTGACTGATGAACACATGGATGACAGTGTGTGTGTTCTGTCTAAATGGTCTGTGTTGAATCTGACCTGCAAATGCAGCACAGAGGAGAATGGAGAGGACCAGGACAGTCTTCATGGTGATGATCAACTGATCAACTGTTCTGTGTGGAGAAAAAACAAACAGCCAATAAATATTCAGACAGAGAGCAGAACCATGAGCTCCACTGAAGAGAGGAGAGATACAGCAGGTGTCTTACCTGTCAGGTAAATGTGAGGTGATGTTATTCAGGTATCAGCTGAATGATGCAGTGATGATGAGGGTATCCCTGCTCTTTATATACACACACCTGAAGCACTGAGTCACGTTCATGTGGCAGAACGTGCCAATGTTTATCTATGACTCAGTCCTGTATGTGGGAAGATGATTGCAGCATGCACATAAAGATATGAAGCTGATCATTAATCTGTTTCCTGACAGCATGTAAACAGTTTTCACAAACCTCTTCCTTGTTGTTGTGATTTCATATCAGGTTAATGGTTTAAAAGAATTACAGTCAAACTGGGCTGGATATTTAGTTACAGTAAGTGTGTCAGCAGTGTGTTCTGAACTTGTATTTTAAAGGACATATGAATAATGGTGATACGCTATACAAAATTCATCATTATAAAGTTATCATTATGCAGGAGGAATGGCTTCTGTCAGTGTTATATTACTATATATGATATCATTGGATCATTATTACTGATCATCAACATGTAACGTTTTAAACATTTTATGGATGGATTTGTTTGAAGACTTAATCGACTGAAACATCCTCAGACAGAAGAGATGCTGGACCATTAGGACAAACTCTGGAAAATGTGCAATGCTTTTTTGGGTCTTCTGTGTGTCAAGTTGGCCTTGGCCCACCCTGGTTTTGCAGATATGTGCAGAAGCTGAGGGTGCTTGAATACCTGCCCCTTTGCCCCTTAATGTCCAAAGTGCCCTTTTGTCAAGGCGTTTTGTTTGTTTGTTTGTTTGTTTGTTTGTTTATTTGTTTTGTTTTGTTTTGTTCTTGTGTGAACACCATGGCTCTTATTAAAAAGGACATTAAAAATTAATAATGAGCTAGCCATAAATAAAATGACCTGGCAACCATCAGTGTACCAATGACACAGATTTTGTCCAGATCAAATTTCTTGTGATTTTACTGTTCAGTTTTTGAAAAAATTAAAGAGAATATCAAATGACATTATAACACATTCATAATTCAAAGTACTTTTTTAATTACTGCCCCCCTCTGATTTCATCATGTGGGAGGCACTGATATAGTATGATGCATTTGTTGTCACATTTCATGTTACATTCTGTTTGAATATGAGTTGCTATCACTGAAAAGTTTATGCTGCTGTCAATGACTATATATTGGTGTATGGTGTTTTAAAATAGTGTTCCATATGCCCTTTTTTCACTTTGAGCACACATCTGAAGGATTCTAGTGGAATACAGGAAGTCTAAAGTCTGTTTATTGTTCCTGTAAGTCTCCAGTGGATTATCTTATCTTACATTACTGCCTCAATCAAAGACACAACACAGCTACTTAAAAGTAAAGTTACTTCTGCTACTCTACTTTTATCAGTAAACAAAGTTTACTGGAGAAAAAAAAAAAAATCACATTTTGTACGAACATTCACTTGGACTCAACATGATTAGCTTTAAATAGTCATAGGTCAGAGATCAAGGTCACTGTGAACTTGTCCGTTTAATTCTTGTGAACACAATAGGTAAATACCTCAAAAGAATTTCTTGAGATTTGGCACAAATAACCACTTGGATTTGAGGATGAATTAATTTAATTTTGGTGGTCAAGGGTCCAAGGTCAAGGTCACCATGACCTTGCATCCATCTCATTGATGAACTGATTAGATTTTGGTGGTCAAAGGTCAAGGTCTAGGTGATCTCATCTGTGTCATTCTTGTAAACATGATATCTCATGAATACTTTGATGGTGTTTCTTCAGATTTGGCAAACGTTCACTTGGACTAAACAATGAAGTGATTGGATTTCGGTGGACAAAGGTCAAGGTCAGTGTGACCTTGCATCTGTCTCACCCTCGTAAACACAATATCTCAAGAACACCTGAAGGGAATTTATTTAAATTTGACACAAATGTCCACATGGACTGAAGATTGAACTGAATAAAATGCTTTTGGTTGAAGGTCAACGGTCAAGGTCAGTGTGACCATAACTTAAGAACTTCATATACTAATTATGGCAAAACTTAACAAAAATGTCTCATAAGCTAAAATAATGAGGTGACATTTTATATTGCAAGGTCAAAGGTCACCTTCACCGTGACATCGTAGGGTTCTGCATAAAACATTCAACATCATATTCCAGGAACAGAGGGAGACATTTGATCAGATACTTAATTGTACAGGTACTTAATAATACTAATTAAGTATTTTCACATTAAAAGGCTCAAGTTCAAATGAAGTCAAAAGTTATTTGTGTCAAGTGGCAAGTCAACAAAATTCTGACTTGAGTCCAAGTCATCTGACTCGAGTCCACACTTCTGGTTACTATTACTGAGTTCAAGAGAACCTTTCCTGCTATATCAACTCATTCAGCAGATACACAAGGGGATAAAAAAAAAAGCATACAATCAGGGTGGGTCAAGGCCAACTCCACACACAAAACACCCAAAAAACACTGCACATTTTCCACAGTTTTTCTAAAATGTCCTGGCCCTCTTCTGTTCAGGGATGCTGGAAAACAAATTGATCCATAAAACAATTTACCAACTTATTTAACTATTTCAGCTAATTTAAGACTGGAAACAAAAACCACCATCAGCTAGCTGGTCCATACTCACAGGGCGTGCTCATGAGTGCAGGTGACAGAGTAAAGCTTCAACACTGATCTGGATAGTGACTGCCTTAATTTTAATACCAGTGGGGATACTGAATGGTGGATCTGCTACTGAAGTCAGATCAGTGTAGTGTGTGATGCTGACAGCATTCGTCAGTGGGACAGTGTAACATTCACAAGTAAACCTAAATGAAAATGGAAGGTGTTGGTTATTCTGCTCTGTAATTTTCTTGGTTATTCCATGGTGGGACTAACACAGTTCTTGGTGGCACTACTCAAACCAAGCCGTACCCTGCCACTAGCCATGATTAAAGAAGTTAGTGGAACAGTGGCTACAGCTCCAGAATATGATACACAGTTATAGATTAAAGTGCTCCGCTTGTCAGAGTGTTTAAAAAAACAGCTCCACCACAATCTGCTGCAGGACTAAAATGTCTAAAATGTTACATGTTGATGATCAGTAATAATGATCCAATAATATCATGTATAGTAATATAACACTGACACAACAACAAGGAAGAGGTTTGTGAAAACTGTTTACATGCTGTCAGGAAACAGATTAATGATCAGCTTCATATCTTTATGTGCATGCTGCAATCATCTTCCCACATACAGGACTGAGTCATAGATAAACATTGGCACGTTCTGCCACATGAACGTGACTCAGTGCTTCAGGTGTGTGTACATAAAGAGCAGGGATCCCCTCATCATCACTGCATCATTCAGCTGATACCTGAATAACATCACCTCACATTTACCTGACAGGTAAGACACCTGCTGTATCTCTCCTCTCTTCAGTGGAGCTCATGGTTCTGCTCTCTGTCTGAATATTTATTGGCTGTTTGTTTTTTCTCCACACAGAACAGTTGATCAGTTGATCATCACCATGAAGACTGTCCTGGTCCTCTCCATTCTCCTCTGTGCTGCATTTGCAGGTCAGACTCAACACAGACCATTTAGACAGAACACACACACTGTCATCCATGTGTTCATCAGTCAATCAGCAAGACTCTAACATGGTGCGCACACACACACACACACACACACACACACACACACACACACACACACACACACACACACAGTAGCAAGACTCAGAAGCAACATTTGACAAATACATTAGCTTGATTAGATTGATTGAATGATAGATAGATAGATAGATAGATAGATAGATAGATAGATAGATAGATAGATAGATAGATAGATAGATAGATTGATTGATTGATTGATTGATTGATTGATTGATTGATTGATTGATTGACAGACATTTAATCTCACTGACAGTGTTGTGTTTTTACCTGCAGCTCCACAACCAGAGGGAGAGAAGACAAATGAAGCGAAGGCTCCAGGTCAGTATTGAAGGTCTTTGCTTTACACACACAGACAGTAAGTAAACCACCAAACATCATAATGGCTATTGCTCACTCTCCTTCGCTTGCAACAACAAAAACAGATGAAGAAGGAGAGACCAGAGATGGTACATTGTAGCTGACTCAATAATCTCAAGCATCAGTAATATAACTTTAGCTGCAGCCAGAGGAGCTGCTGAGTGAGTTCACTCTGAGCAGCAAGTCGCTAAAAGCATCATAAAATTAAGTCAGTGTGAAAGCAGACAAGTTGGCAACACTATGTGTGTGTCAGAAGTCACATGTGAGAGGTGGGGCAGGAAGAGCTACCTTTACCACACTAGATTCAGTGGTTGTCTGAGCTCATACTTCATATTCATATTCAAAATTTTGGCAGTAAGAAAAGACCTGTGGCTATAGTCCAATAGCCAGGCCCTAAACACACCTGCATGCCCAGTGCCTTCCCCCTATTTCTTTTGTTTAGATTCATTTTCAACAAAGGTATGAAAATTGGAATACGGGAGAGTAGCTCAGAGCAGAACTTGTATATAGGCCTTCTTTTTTACTCACACGTGTAGCACAGGTGGAGGGCCAAATTTGTTAATGTATGCATGATACACGATAAACTACAATGGTGACGATGGTAAACATAGTTGCTAAACATCCGTATGTTAGCATGTTGATGTTAGCATTTAGGTCAAAGCACAGGTGTGTCCAAACACAGCCTCACAGAGCTGCTTAGCTGTAGACGCTTCAACTGGTTTTAACTTTTGTCACTTCCATGTTAATATGATTTACACTGGACATGCTTGACATTTTGTAGTTGCGACATTCTGTAATGTCAAAAACTCTCAACTAAAAAGAGTTCTGATGAATCTGTTGATGTTTCAGAGATGGACAAGATGATGAAGGATGAGGAAGTACTTGTGCCAGAAGAATTTGTCCCTGTCCCCAGAAATGGTAATCACAAAGGACATATGTCACTCTTAACAATATGTTGTGTAGCTGCTATTAATAATCAATTATACACACAGTTATGTTGTTGTGCTAAAGGTTCAATGAGACATTTTTAAACAATGACATGCTCATAATAAGAAAACTAAACACACACTGACATATTTTGATCATGAAATATATTGCATATCTGGACAGTTTCCTTATGTACAGTATTTTTATTTATTTATTTATTTATTTATTATATTTTTCAGCACCTGTGTCTGAGGAGGCAGCAGCACCTGAATGTAAGAGCCACATCGCTGTTTGAAACTTTCCTTTATGTTCCTTCATTAATGAGGTCATCATAGAAACAACAATGACACCATAGAAAGAAAAATGAGAAATTAAAGCCAAACACCTCTTTCCAAACATCACATATGTGCTCTTAAAGGACCATAGCCATATTTCTGCACGTTAGGCTTTTAACTACAACCAGCTTAGCTTTTACTCCGCTGCTAAGTGTTCTCCAAAATATATCAGATACATACAGACAGATGTTGGTGTCATTACAACAGCTGTTTCTGCTGAAGGAGGCTGTAAACAGTTAGATTAGAAAGGACCTATTATCTGTGTACTTCAGTCAGTGAAACTGCTCTGTTGAAGTCAGTGTTTTCTCTCTTCTGTCTGTCTGTAGCTCGTTTCAACTTCTGTCCAGACGGCTGGTTACAGCATGGCTCTCGCTGCTTCCGGCTCATCTCTACTCCCATGAGCTGGTACAGGGCTGAGGTACTGCTACTATCACACTTATACATTGTTATTGTGAGAACACTGAGCTTGTACACACTGTGAACAATGTGGTTGAAGTCGTAGCTTTTCCTGTCGCCTGATAGACTTTGTTATTAATTCAGTTAAGCGAGTGTAGAACTTACCATTGACGCACATGATGAATGCAACATGTTCCACAACATGGAGCATCAGGATGGTGATAGTAGGTCAGTCAGTGTGTCACCATCAGTCCATGAAAAGATGAGCTTTTCACATCAAAGCTAAAGACAAGTCATTTGGAGGAAGAAAATGCAGAAATGAAATGAAACAACTATTTAGTTGTTTAGTCACAAAGATTCCTATTTGCATCCTCTGTCTGACAGGAGCACTGCAACATCCTGGGCGCCCACCTGGCCTCGGCCACCAACCCCAGAGAGTACAGCTTCCTCCAGCAGATCGCAGGGATAGGCAGTTCGAATGCTGCATGGCTGGGAGGCTTCAACCTGCAGGTATGGATTTATGCAGAAACACCACTCAGTCAGTCCAGATCAAGCCCAGGACCTGGTCCAAAGGCTCACACAAGATTGATGTGAGAGCAAATGAAGAGACTAGGACAACACATCTTTACACTGATGTTCTTTGTCTCTTAGGGCCAGTGGATGTGGATTGACCGTGAGGGTTTCTATTACACCAACTGGTACTCATACTCCTCCTCCAGCAGCTCCCTCTGCTCCTACCTACGCACCACATGTAAGTCCACCTGTTTGCTTTGGGGTTGGTGCTAGAATGGATGGTCTGGATGGATGGTCGAGGGACACTCTGCTTTTATTGGTTTTTACATCTTCACTCTTCCATGCTCTCACAGTGTAAGAGTGTTGATGTTGACCAGAGCCACCAAGCTTTTTTTCTTCCATCATTAGGGTAGTTTAATAACTCTTCATATATGTGTGTTTGTAAAGATCTAGGGGCCTCTCCAGGCTGGAGGGGCAGCCATAGTAGGTGAGGGTAAAGTCACAGCCCCCAGAGCATGTTGGAGGCTCCACATCCACACAGGCTGTGGGCACTGGGCTGTGGGCATGGACCCTGCAGATCTCCCGCCCACCCTCTGGCTCTCTAACATGCTCTATGGGCCCTGCCTCTCCCCTCACCTGCTATGACTGACTGTCCAGCACCAGTAAAGCCTCCAGCAGCAATATTGCAGTATTTTTAGGCTATATCTCAATACAAAATATGTATCCCAATATTGTGAATTATCATTTAAACTTCTGTAGACTACTAAAATATTTAACTACACGAACTACTGTTACAATGAAGTTAAAATACTGTTATTATAAAGTTAACTTAAGTATTGTTACAATGAAATAAATCAAAGGGAACCACTGGTGCTTTTATTATATGGAGTGTGTGTGTTCTCCTCTTGTCAGCGTTGGTCTTTTCCACGTTATCTGGCCTCCTCCCACAGTCCAAAGACATGCTGGTTGGGTTAAGTGATGACTTTAAATTGCCTGTAGGTGTGAATGTGAGCGTGAATTCTTTTCTGTCACTATGTGTCAGTCCTGTGACAGTCTGGTGACCTGTCCAGGGTGTACCATACCTCTCTCTCAATGCCAGCCAGGAGAGGCTCCAGCCCCCGCCCCTGAAAGGATAAGCTGTTATGGATAATGAACGTTTGCAATATAGTCATTCATGGCCTATATCCCACATGTAACAAGCCAGGATACAATGAGTGTGATCAATATATCACACACCCCTACAGTAGCTGTCAGAGGTGTGACTGTTATACCTGGATTTATTTCTTGTTATCACAGAGCTGATATCTGTATTTATATGTCTTGATAGGGTAATGTGCCTAGATCAGAGTGAACATGAGGCTGCCTTGTACATCAGTGTCCTGGAGTACAAGTCAGCGTCACTCATATTTCACTTCTTTTTTTTTGGTCTGAGTGCTGATTTACTCAGTTTTCTGTGGAAAGAGACAAATAGGTGATATTACAGTGAACATTATGGTGAATCATTTGCTAGCTTAAAATATGTATTTGCCGTTAATGTTGTTATTTTTCTCTTTCTCTTTTCTCTTTCCTTAAATCAAATTTCAGATGGCTGGGGTAACACCAGGTGCAACTCTGCTTTTCATCTGTGTGAAGAACCCTTTCAAGTGTTAATATACAGACTTCACATCTGGGGCCTTTAGATAGATCAGCCAGGATATTTTTTCCATTGAAAGCGATCTGATGAACTTTGTTGTGTGTCTTACTGATTTATATTTTTCCTTTTTTATTCTGCAGAGTGTTAAATGATTAAGTGTTATATAACTTTTGTATAAAGGCATTTTTGTTTGTGATTATGGCAGCAGTTCTGTAATAAAGACGTGTGAGAACAGGACATTGTTTGATCTTCCTTCAAGAGCTTGGTTGAAAAGTGGCTGATAAAGTCCAGCTGTTGTCTGAAGATGAAAAGTCATTCAGCTCAGAGTAACAGGCCAACAGACGTAGCTCAGAAGGTAGTCTGAGTCTTTATTTACCAGGCTTTTATCAAAGCAGTTCAAATAATGTACAGCAAATATATCTCAGATCTAAAGCCTCAATCCACAATTTTGAGGCTATAAGAGGCAATAAATCACAGAAAACAAAAACTTCAATAACCCTTTATAATTTACAGACTCACAGTCTTATAACCCAACACTTATCGAGTAAGACAACTTTACTTTCAGTGCAGTATCGTATGAACTAGTACAAAGAAAATACTTACCTGTTCCTACTGCTATTTCTTGTAGGTACAGCCTAACAAGGGAGAAACAATAAGGAATTTTAGAGAATGATTTACACTGAAAGGATTTTGTAAGTACTGGGTACTAACATGGTACCTCTAAAGTAATTATAATATTACATATTTACATTTGCAATGTGCTACCAAAATGAAATCTACTAAAAGAGTACATAAAGACAAAACTCCCACCCTTGCATATGGCAGATGTGACAGATGTTTCTCACAGTTGTGTCTTCAACAGGCAAGCTACACCCACACTTCAGGGATTTATTATGCATATATATGTCTTCTACTTCAATGTATCATTTGGTGTATTGAGATGAGAAGTTTTAAAGTGGGTCTATACTTTTGAAAATTAGCTCCTAGCAGGCGTGTTCATCCAGCAACACAGGAGCTTGTAAAGGGTAGGCTGCAGCAGAAAACAAACTTACCTTTCTTAAGTGCAGGGTTAGGGTTGGGTTGGGGTGAGGGTTATTACCCTTAACTTTTCACACCACTGTTATGTCCTCTTTCCCCTTTACTTACACTGCAAGACTGGGGGTGCACACAGTTTCTTCTGTTTTCTTCTCTTACCCTTTCCTCACGCTGTATGATTGGGGGCATGAGCTGTATTATGGAGTTTCCACTCCTCTGTCATTCTTAGTCACTTAATTACACATAAACAACCAGTTATTTGCTGTTCTTTCATTCATACTTTCAAAGTACACAAACAATCAGATGTGGGGTGGAACATTAAAAGTTTTTATGATATAACTTACAGTGAACTGTTCTTTGTTTCTAAATGACTTAATTATTTAAGTTGTTGCCTCACAAAAGAAGTTTTAAATAAGGAACATAAAACGTATCTAAACAATTGTAAACTGCTGCTACTTTACAGTTAGCAGGCAGGTAACAATAAGAGAAAGTTTACTCATTAAGTGCAGTAAAATTTACTTAACAAGTTGAGACATTTCCTTATGAAAAGTCACGCATTCAAGCTGAATTCAAACCAGTGAGCTGAGGATTACAGCAACCTCTGCAATCCTCTGCTCTGAACATTTTACTGTCATAACAGACTTTATCTTGTCAGTTCACACAATGTTTTTTCCTGTTATTTCACAAATGTGTCTTGTTATGGACATATCTCAAAAAATGACGTCACATTTAAAAAAATACCTCTTGTTGTTATTTACTAATCTCAATAACCATTTACCTCACTTTATATTCCCAAGGTATCCATAGCAACTGTTGCCTTAAAGTACTGCACATAAACATATGCATACATAAATAGGAGAATATGATGGCAGGTATGTAATTGTTGGTATGTAATTGAAATGACCTTGCCTGCCCACTCGGTGACAGCATTCCACATTTTATTTGGTTGCAAACCGCCATGAATCAACAGGAGGAATAACATCATATCTGACCTTGATCCTCAGGGTTATTAAGATCAAATATTTGTGAAGTACTGGAGTTTTGAATCCTATCATGATTTCAATCAAAACACTGCTACTGCTGGTATTTCTAAGAGTTCCAGCAACTGTGTGTGTGGGTGTGTTTTAAAGCATATGGCAAATTCTACAACGGCTTAATAAGTACAAGCTGAGGAAAAACGTATTCAACTATTGATTCCAGTCAACCTGTACAGAAAAGTAATTCATCTTGCATGCTGCTGTGCAACCCTAAGTGAACCTTGATCATGGAGTATATACAGACTTCAAATATAATAAGTGCTGTTTTTTGAACTTCATTAGAAGAGTAACACCACCACAGTACACATAGGACCTTTCCATATCACACTTGCACTACATTATCCACATTATCTCCCACTATGGGAGTCATACAATGAAACATATTGTCATAGTGTGAACAACTAATCACCGTAATTGACTAACAGAGTTTGGAACAAAAACATAAAACACTTTCTATTAAAGCTTAATAGAGCATTAACATGTGTGTCTCCTAACATGGAGCACAACTGATTAAATGCATTTATATATACAGTGAAGCATTAAAGGAGAACAATGGCCATTTTTAAAACACTGATATTATTTTTGAGGCTATATAACATGATGTCAGTATACTGTAAATGGTATATATCATTTTAGCATTTGGAATAATATAAACATGCTGACACTTTCTGAATCTTTTTATGTTAAGTCTAAACACTTGTAAGACACCTCAGTATTCAAGTCATTATAAAGTGCTGTCCTGTGGAACGGAGAAACCCATGACAGGATTTCAGCTCATGCTGTGATGGCCATCCTGTATATTGTGTTTTGATAACTCTAACAGACTAATAAAAACCAAACCACTCTCTCTAAAATCTGAGACAGCTTTGCATTGAAGAAACTGACTTTTCTTTCTTATGTTAATAACAGTGTAATGATAAAGAACCATTAAATACCCCTAGCCCTTTAAATAAATGAATAGCCTTGGACACATGGAGGGTCAGGCAGAGGATAGAAGTCTGATAATTATGAAATATCTATAAATATTTGTGGGCCTATGATATGAAACATAATACAAAAATGTTAACTTTAGCACAACAAACAGTATACCATGCGAGTCAGTCACTATGATGAGCGAAAATTAATACACCGACGCTGGAGGACCCACCTGCCGGTTCCTGGTGTGCCGGTCAGCCATAACAGCAAAAGAGAGAGAGCTATGCATAAGAACGGGACTGTGTGCCAGCGTTGCTCTGCAGTTTTTGTAGGGGGTATGAATGGAAACATATCCAACTGCTTTAGGACACAAAAGCAGAATGGGATATGTTGTAGACTTTGCAGATGTATAACTGGAGACATACTGAACATCATAACTCACAGTTTGGCATCACCCGGATGTGCCGATCACCAGCGTCCTTCTCTGATGTAGCATTTAATGACATGACACACAACAACCTTGAGGGATGTGTTTTCTGGTGGCGCACTAGTGCAAGTAGAGCAGTGTGGATCAATGAGGACAAATGAAAAACGAAACAATAAACAGTTATTTTCAGATGGGAACATGTGACGCGACAATGTAAAAGTAATATTACCCAAAATCCTGTTGGTAACCAGTTACATCACTTTGTTATTGCAAAAAGTAATATATCACTGTCACTAGTTACTTCTTTAACTTTTTGTAACGCATTACCCCCAACACTGATTCGTTACATGAAAAGGTAAAATGATGGGGTCATTGATTATCAACTTTCCAGTATGTATTTCACAAACTAGTTAGTAACTTACCCTGAGGACACCTCTGGACTCTGCAGCACCCCAGTCAGCGCACTCTGCTAAGTGCTGCAGGTGCTGACGGTATTGTAATAGAGTCGAAGCGTGCTCTTCCGGACAAACTACACAGTTGCACCACTTCTAAATCACCCTCAGCATTATTTTCTGCATTATATATAGTGTAAAAAAAGTTTTCAGATATGTGCATATCGTAAAACATATATGCTGTTCCCGATCCCACTGGCAAATATCTGCCAATAAAATCGGCCAACCTATAATTCTCTGGGCTCTAAAAGAGAGCCAAGTCTCTGTCAGGAGAGAAAGTCCTATGGTAAACCTCAGAAAAAAAGGAAAAAAGATATTTGCCAGAAATGGTAAATCAGTGGACAGTTACAAAAGAAATGCAACAAAGTACTTGATTTACATTCATCACAGATTAGAGAAACAGAGGAGTAATTGTTTTATTTTTTATATGACATTGGAATAAAGAAAATGGTGAATCACTTTGAACTGAATTAACCTGTGTTCATTGAACTATGAATACAGGAAATTGCAGTCCTCCTTCCTAACACAGTTTACAGATACAGAATTCTTAAACAAGTAATCCACTAATTTGGCAATAAGCTTCTTACTCTCTGGCACAATAGAAAGCAATTCAAAAAGAGTGTGTCTCTCTCTCTAACTGGGGGATGTTTTCCTTCACAAAGTGTCATAGTTGCATAGAAGGGAAAAAATGAGAGTGAGGTAGATTTTACTTGAAGCTTTATTGACCAAATCTCCTCTTCACATGAATAACTTGAGAATCTTGGGCTTGAAGAACTCCATCTTGCTGCCATCTATCAGTTTCGCACTCTCCTGGGCCCCAAGGATGGGCTTGTGGGCCTCATCAAACAGCTCCTGTCCAATGGCAGCCTGGACTCTGTCCCGCCACGCGCTTAGCTTGGGTCTCCCCTCAAACACATCCAGGCCAGAGCCAACAGGCTGTCAGTGAGAGAATCACATAGAAGGCCAGTTAATGTGGAACAAGCCAACTATTCTCTAACCCCTGGGACGACTAACACAAAACATTCCTTATGAATGCGTAAGTATGAATACCAGTCCCTTAAGTATACAACACCCAATTTTGCACAGTAGCTGATAGGCTTCCAACTTTTCAGGGTGGATAACAACACAGAGCTCTCTGGCAAATCAAAAGGTAAGTACATATTTGTTTTTACATTAACAGTGGCTGGTGTAATGACGTGACAGTGATTTTGCAGCATTGTTCTCCTGATCTGGATTTTTATTATATTAACTGCAAACCCTTCTATTGCCCCCGTGAGTTTGTTTCATTCAAACTGGTCTGTGTTTTTATTCCACCTCAAATTAACTTACAGAAAGCACAGCACACACTCGCTCTCTGTGTGTGGAGCAGACAAAGCTGAACTCCTTAGTTATCATCCTCGGCCTTTTAACAAAGGTGATCTCAGCTATGAACTCTCTGAATACAGACAGTTTGTTAAATGCCGAACCAGGACCAGAACACTGAAGTCAGCAGTGCCTATCACACCATCCCTCGTGCTACACTGGAACACTTTGACCGCCTGATTCGTTTTTTTGTCCACTTGATTCCTGCATACAGACAGAAATAATCCCGATGACAGTCCCATGGTTGTATGCCTCCGCACACCAGTCAATTTTCTCTTACAGTTCACATTCATGTCTGTGCAAACATGGATGCTTCACACACATCTTCAACCCATCACCACAGAAGATCTATACAATCAGCACAGTTTCAAGGTGGACACCCAAGATTAGTGTCACCAATTAAGTATCTGACCAAATATTTCCCCTTCTGTTCCTGAGATATGATGTTGAAGAATGGCCAGAAAAGTGTTTTATGCAGAAAATTATGATGTCACAGTGAAGTTAGTCTCGCCACCAGACAATCAGAGATCTCCGCCTTCTGATAGTCTGGGGACACTCCTTTCTAAAGTGTGTTTAACACACCGGCTAAAACGGCCGGCAACAAAGCAATGCCTCTTGCATTTTAGAAAAGGACACGCCTTCTCGGAAATGTGCGCTCCTCCTTTTCTCGTCCGCAAGGAAACAAACACACAGAGAGCTTGAAAATGGATGCCAAGAGATTAAACTCCGTTTTATCAAACGTGTGATCATCCGTGAAGAAAATATTTTTTCCAGCGGATGTCTTAGTTACAACATGATTGAGCTAACTGGAGTAGTTTCATGTTGTATCCGACAACGGGAGGCTTTTAACAGATGACGTCCTGATGTTAGCTTTGCTGCTGCTGTTAGCTGTCCCTGTCAGCTGCAGCCACTGATGCTTTCTAGACATCGTGATTTCCCAAAACTGAATAAATACCACACATAGCAACACAAAACTGCTTTGCTAGCTCAATCATGTTGTAACTAAGATATCCGCTGGAAAAAAAATTTTTTTCACGGACCGTTTAACGAGTTATTACCTATTACAGACACTGCTAACAGCTAACAGGGCTAACAGCTAACGGTTAGCCCAGCTAAACGTACACACAGAAATAGTAATGTTTGTTCAATCATTGTGTTTATAGACTTTACAAACATCGGATTAGTCCAAACGGTGATACAGTGATGTGAAAAATGTGATATATAGGCTATATATATAGCTAAAAGCTCTGCTAGTTTTCTACCCGGAAGTATTTGTAAACAACAAGGCAATTCCCTCTAACGTTATAGTCTGGCCAGACGGATGAGTCATGGCCTTGTAAAAGATTATGTTTGTTTCTTTTAGTTGGCGAGAATGTGTCGCCGCAAACGCGACAAACATCCACTTAACTTTGACGGTGTTTTCTGCGAGCACGGCTGAGCCATTTTGTACCGCTACACGTGTTTCTAGTGGGACTATGTTTACAAGCACAAGAGTTCAGTGAGCCACCGAAGGACCACCCTGCAGATTTACTATTGGTTCTGCAACATAGGGAGTTTTTTTAAACTCTGAAATTGTATCCGCCCATCTAAACACAAAATCAGGGAGAAAGTCATCAGTCTTTAGTTAAGCAAAGCGTCTAAAGACTGACTTGTGAGTCTACAGTGAAGTTGACCTTAGACCTTTTGGATATAACATGACATTAAGTCATTACTTTAGCCTATTAGACATTTGTGTGAAGCTGTGTGCCAAATTTGAAGAGATTCCCATTCTTGAGAGTTCTTGTTCACAAGGATAGGACGGATGAAGGCGCAACTCAAAAACATAATGCCTCCGGCCACAGCGAGCACTGTCGCAGAGGCATATAAACATATTCCAACAGGTTGGCAGAAATGTAACAGGCTCAGTGTGCAAAAACAGTGGCATGGGCCTTGATTCAGTCTCTGATTTTGGGCCATTTTGACTGCAGAAAAACTTTTCTGCTCACCTGCATAATCTCCACAATGGCAACCAGGTCAGCTAGTGAGATTTGATCTCCTGCGATGAAGGGCCTGTCCTGGATGAACTTTTCTTCGATGAGTTCCAGTGAGCCATTCAGGTCCTCCAAGGCTGCATCCAGCTTGTCCTGTGGGACGTCGACACCCATAATCTTGGGAATCAAAACCTACAGGACAAACGAGAAAGATTTCAATTTAAATCTCCAGGAAGTACACGTGAAAAAACATATTATTCAACTCTGACAATGAGCTTGTTCTTGATACAAAATGTTTGAATCACTTTTCAGGGGAAGATGAAAGCAGATACTGAGCAGTTTATGTGAGTGCTTTTCCTGAGAGACGGCCAAGGAAACCAGTAAATATGCAGTATTCAACCTTGTAACTTTCCGAGACTGCATGAAAACAAAAGTCAGAGGGTTCAGCTTGTCAGCACCCTGTCTAGAAGAAGGTGAACTCTTTCCTCACACTCATGAAGTCATCACCATCGTCACAGCATTTTTGCTGGGCCAATTCAATACATTAATTGAAAGTGCACAACGGCAGCTGGATGTGGGCGACAGGTGTGACCAAATTATCATAGTGTAATAAAATAATATAAAATAACTACAATTACCGCCCCGCGGTTGTAACAGTCAAGTTTCTCTTACAGTTTAGATCCATGTCTGTGAAAACGTGGATGCTTCACACCCATTGTACATGTTCCTCTGTTCCTGAGTTATGACGTTAAATACTGGGCAGAAAAGAGTTTTTATGCAGAACATTATGATGTCATAGTGAAGTTTACCTTTGACCTTTTGGATATAAAATGTAATCACTTAATTTTTGATCCTATTAGACATCTGTGTGAAGTTTTTTCATAACGAGCATATGAATTCCTATGACCAAAAAAATATTATGTGAGGTCACACTGACCTTGACCTTTGTCCTTTGACCACAAAATTCTAATCAATCTATTCTTCAGTTCAAGTGACCGTTTGTGTCGAATTTAAAGAAATTCCCTTAAGGGGTTCTTGAGAAACCACATTCACAAGAATGAGATAGATGCAAGGTCACAATGACCTTGACCTTTGACCACAGAAATCCAATCAGTTCATTGCTGAGTCCAAGTGAACATTTGTGCCAAATTTGAAGAAATTCCCTTGAGGCACTCTTGAGATATTGTGTTCACAAGGATGGGATGCCAGTAGCTGCCAGCAGCCTTTAAGAGCAGGGAATTCAATTAATTTGTCTCAGTCTACAGCTAGCTAACTGTGTATGAAGCATGCAACATGCTCCGAACTGTTTCTTTATTTGTGTTGTTTTTTATTTAAACATGCGACAGGATCATCACTGAATGTTGCTGAATAATGATGAAAGCCCATGTGGGGTCACTGCATCCCGGTTGGAGGCATTCGTACACTCTTAGACCCGATTCTGGAGACAGTTCATCTTGAGCTCGAATCAACACAACTGAGTGTGTTTAAACTGGCTATGGAAACACAAATCAATGTGGCATGGTTGACTATGCGCAGCCAAAATAATGGAAAAGCCCTATACGATGTGCTATGATGTCAAGTGGCTCATGCCAGCCACACAGCTAATGCGCACTGCAACTCTATCATCCACTGTTTATTGCCCTAGTTATGACTTAACTTCCAAACTAGTTAGCTTATGCCCAAAGTTGTTGTGGTCATGATTGAATTACAAACTAACTAATTAGTAACTAAGCCTGTGGTTTAGACTTTACACCTTAACTCAGGAGAGAACTCATACACAGCGAGTGTAACCCAGTGCTGATGTTTTCCTTCCAGCTGACTTCATTCCTCTGTCACTCACTGTGGAGGAAAGCTGAAGATAATAACCAATGCTTTAACAAGCAGGAGACCATGACAGGTGTCAGTGAACTTACCCGCAGCCAGAAAATCCTTGATCCATGCCAGCGAATGGCACTGTGCTGCCATGACAGATACTCATTGACACATGCACGCTGCTGGAGGTCAGCTGGGTACCAGAAGTCTGGAGTCTTAAACTTCTGAGCCAGATACAGCAGGATGGCAATGCTGCAGAGTCAAACAGAATTGATGGCTACCACACAGAACACATGGGTTTCTACAGGGCTGTTACTGTTTAAAGTCCCCTCAACTCAAACTCAAAAATGTGTTTTTCTTCTGTTTATGTCTCCTAAATTGTCTGACCTTGACTATACTGACTTGCGTCTGTGCAAAGTTTTTCCCCAGTCAGATGTTTTCACTTTTTTTTTTACTTTATTTATATAGCACTTTTCATACATGCAACACCAGGTGCTTCACAAAATAAAAAACAATGAAAAACCCCACATATAACACACACACACACACACACACACACATACAGCACTGACTAACTGTCAGTATAGTAACATGGCAGGGTACTGAGGCACCAGGTGAGGAAGATTTAAATAAAAGCTGATTTAAATAATCACCTTTCAGCCAGGCAGAAGTCTCCGTCTCGCAGAGCAGGAACTTTTCTGATCAAGCTTATCTTCCCAAACTCTTCTGAGAACTGCTCACCTGAAACCAACACATGCAGCAAAAATTACGATTTCAGTCTGGAATTATCAACAGCTGTTTACAAAGCCACTACATGCTGGTCTGTGTATGAAGCTACTGACTGATAGGGCTAAACTGAAACCTCCATATACTTTTAGTGCTGGCTACTTCAGATTTGTAGTCTTTTTACAATCAGGGGCAAGACTCAAACCTCAACACTTGCTTGGTACTGACTGAATTGTGTCCATGGCATGAAGTGAGGAAAACTGTCCAGTACTAAAAATACTTAAAAAGTAAATTTGTTTTCTTTTATATCCTCTTAATAATCTAGTGATGAAAGATTTATCTTGGGACCACAGCTGGGCAATATATCAATGTTATATCAACACCAGCCACCAGGGCGTGATGGTGTTTTGTATGTCTAATGTGGACACAGAAGTAAGTAGCCCTGGGCAATATATCAATATTATATCGATATTGAGATGTGTGTTGTCTTTTCCTGGTGTTAAAGGCTGCATAATCGTAAAGTGATGTAATTTTCCTGTTTTAAATAAGCTTTTTAAAAATTATTTTCCAGCCTGTTACCCTTTGCTTTGTTAAATGAAAGACAGGTTTGTATAGAAAAAGGTGCATTTAAATATACCAATATTGAAATGAAACTCTAATATAAAAAACATTCAAATGATATCCATCCATATTAATTTGTTTTTTAATCTACAAAATATTAAGAGACATACCTGTAAAACTTCAGTAGCCCAGGCTATTATTTGCTTAAATCACTGAACTCAACAGGCCTATATTTTGGACAGGCGTCTATATGGGACGGGCATTGAACTCCTTTCACACAAAACTGCTGCATTGCAAAGATCAGGAGATACAATCAAATTGTTTATTCAAACCAGTATGAATATAACTTGTATAAAAATAAGGCTTCAGATAAAGTATCGATAATGAATCATTCATTTGATCTAGCTCCAACAGCACATCAGAGAGAGAGTGAATTACAGCACTCAGGGATTACAGCACCCCACATACCGACACAACACCACTTTATCCTGTTAAAACAATACTCACAACTTGGATTCATTTTAATGAAAAACTTTTTTGATTCTTTTGATTGGTGGAACCGTACGGACTAAAGGAATATGAATAACTTACAGGGTAATTGAGGAATGGACACATAATTTGAGGTAGTCAACAACCTGGTTTACACATCTAAAGAAATTCTACAAAAAAAAAAAAAAAATCAGCTTGACCTCTAATTGCAACAGGCATTTATTTGTCAAAATGTGGAGCAACACTGGTCTAGTACAAGGGACTAGGCTTTTAATTGAAGTTTTAAGGTAATTAGAAAACACTTGAGAAGCTATAACTAAACTATGTGAACATCTCCTGACGCTGCCAAGCCAATATGTACTGCATGTGCCTTTGACTTTATCATTTCAGCTGGACATTGCATATGACTAGTGGCATAAGGAAGTTACTACAGTGGAAAGAAATTGAATTGTTATTTCTTCTTCGTGTCTCACTAAAGCTACGTATCGGGTAGTGACAGCAACACTGCCCCCACGGTTCTCGGTGGTACTACTCCGTTTGGCCCATATCCGTAAGCTTTATGGAAATGTGCAGAAATACTGACGAAATGAACACGGAGCACGGACATTTAACGTTGAGCATAAATTAGCCTTGCGGCAGAGTAGGGCCTTCGCCATCCTTGGGGAAAAAAACTCGCCACCCCACGGGCCCCAGTGCAATCGCCCTTCCTGTTTACGCCCCTGCGTGTGAGTGCAGAAAAACGTTTCTTTCCTTCATTGTACAGCAGGTATAGACCATGACTTATTCTCTGTCCTGCAGAGCAGCCTAAATCTGCTTCTGTTACACAAGAGAGCAACTAAAAGACAGTAACTGTTACATTACTTGTTTCTGCAGCTCTGCTCTGAGCCCCAGTGTCTCGGCTCTGTCACTAATACCTCAGGTTTACAAAAGAAAGCACGTTTTCTTCGTCTCTGTATAAACTTGAACTCACCGTCCATCAGCGAAACTCTTTTCACCTCAACAGGGATGTTGTTCTTTTTAGCGAAGATATAAACTGAGCGACAGGGCTGAGAGAAAAGGTCCAAATACAGCTCCAACGCCATTTTTGCTTCCGACGACAAAAAGACTTTCTCTCTCTGTAACTTTACAGAGGCACCAAAGATGTTTTATTTTACTAAGATGGTTCACGTCTCTCCAATCTCAGCGTGAGACGGGTTGAGTGTTGGAGAAAACGGCCGTCCCCTTTACTATCTAAACTCTGACCCACAAACTTCAATTACACAAAGTGTGTCCTCTTTCAGGCTCTTTCATCAGCTGTTCTACAATATTAAACATAATCACGGATTATTTATTCACACTTAAAGGGGATGTACACCCATTTTCAGTATTCATACATTTTGTTCCTATGGTCTAAGACAGTCAAAAAATATTAACAAATATAGACAGCTAGAGTGCTAAAACTCAAATTTGTGATGTCATAGGATTGTTGAGCATATGCAGATTTGGTTAATCAAAAATGATAGCAAAGCAACATAGTATATAAACAAATCACAGCAGAGACGTCAGATAGGTTAACTATTTATCTTTAAACGTTACAGTTATGGCTGAAAATGACAACAGAAATAAACAGGTTTGTCAGTTTTACATATCTCTTCAACTGTAATCAGTTGCCAGATGTCTACCCAGTAATGATTTTCATTAGTGTGACGTCATGGTTTGGTTTATATTTTCTATATCAGAACTGAGATTACAATAGAATTTAGGTTCATTTGGGTATAATTGTTTGGGTCCACAAAATCAGGCTCCCAGTCCAGCGTTGACAGCTATTTTAGATTTAGTCTTAGTCTTGAAATGATGATGCTTATTAATTTCAGTCACATTCTAGTAATTTTTATCCCTCATTGTTTTAGTTGATGAAAATTCAAAACATTTTAGTCAACTTTTAGTCAATATGTTTTCTGTGTTTTTATTCATCTTTAAACTAATCAAGTTAGGCTAATTCATGTATCAGAATTTAGACTCAAAGTGACAGATTGTATAAGAATTGCATTTAGACAATTTTTTTTCTACAACTCATTTCTATACACTTACAAACTGTCACTTCTCCAGCAGTGTTTGACCAGTTTAAGGGGTGATTTACATGCACACACTTACTGATCATCATTTGAAAAACTCAACATCTCTCTATTCATGCTCTCAATCACTTCGCCACCACAAATAACTAATCTGAGACAACTAGAGACAACTGTACCCAGGTTCACCATGGTAAACTCTACCTTATCCATCTCACTGTTAAGCAGAAAAATAACTTAATTAAAGCCTGAATCTTCTCTTCATCTGCAACATGTTAGTCTCAAGGTTGATTAAAATCGTGTCCTCTCTCAGAGCTGGAGATTAAAACTAAACTTTCATCTCTGTTAGAGAAAACTGATCTGAGTTCAGACCACACTCACATATAACTGAGCCTCCTACCTGCCTGTCATACAGCATCAACCCATAGACAATCTGGACTGAGTGGAGTCTTGTGGGGATCAGCTGTAAAGTCCGGCGGCAGGTGGCTGCTTGCATTGCTGCCATTCAATGGCAAACTAGCGGAGCTAACTGCTAACAGCCACCACTGCAACTAACAAACTCCACAAATCCATTCAACAGCTCCACCATCCACAGTCAAACACACGGCTGATTATTTCCTCCTGAATTACAGCGCACAACTCGCACCAACTGCTGACGCTGCTCCGGTGTGAGTGTTTTTGCTGGCTACTGAAACATCCTGGTGCCGACTATTTACTGGAGTTTGCCAGCCTGTTGTTCATGTGGCATTTGAAGATAATTACAAGCACGGCTGTTCTCGGCTTTCAATGTCGCATAGTCCACCAACATTTTGGTCATGTATTGTCTCATCAACAAAAATGAAACACAAATTTCATCTTAGTTTTTATTATCAAGATCTATTTTTAGCTCGTCATCATAGAAAAAAGTTGTTGAAGGAATATTTTCATCATAGTTTTCAGCAACGAAATTAACACTGTCCCGTTTATTGTCTATGGTGTATAGCTTCAGACTTTCCACACTATGACATCACAAGTGTGAGACTTTCTCCTCTGGTTTCTGGCTTTAAGAGAAAGCAGCTCATGTTTAGACTTATTAATTGAACTTTTCTAGGCCATGGAAATAAGATATTGGAATTCATAACTTAGGTGGTGTTCCCCTTTAAACTAAATGATAATCACCGTACTGGCACAATTTGAGCCCAATTTCATTAAGCACAACTCCTAGGATTTAATAGCATAGGCCTTATGGCAGTTGTAGTCTTTCAGAGCAGTCGTTAGGTTGTTGACTGAAACTGATGTGTCCTGACATATCCTCAGCCAATCACATGTCCATGATCTGCTTGATCACTGAGTTAGCAAGGATGTGTCATAAAAGAAGAGTTAGCCTACATAAACTATAGCATGCTTCAAAACAACAAACACATGAGGGTTATATATCAGTTTCTTGTGACTTCATTCTTCTGGCCCCATCCACTTTCTCGAGTTTCCTCTCACTGCTGCTGGTTTTAGGAACATTCAGAGGGGGAATGAAGAGTTTGGGATTTGTCAAACAGAATTAGTAAAAGTAGTAATTGAAGAGTGAATCCTCTTGCTTCTCTGTACTCTCTGGTATCTAGCAATCCAAAATTGAATCCAATGGTTTAACAAGTACCCAGACAAACCATTGTAGAGCGCTGGGTGAAAGGCAACAGGATCTACTAAGGGATTATGTAACTCTCTTGGTTTCTTTTGTTTGTCATGACACTGCAAATAAGGGGTTGTGTAACACTGGGCTTTACATGGTCTCAAACAAAAAAATATCACATGAAATATGAACATGATTTAAGTGTAGGCCTACTGATTTCTTTATGGCTCTCTGAATTGTTTTGGCAGTATTTTTCTACTAACAGCCATAATGCCAGTGAAGTCAAATCAAACGAATAGAGATACAGACATCAGGACATCAAAATCAACTAGATGTTATATATTAGTCAACTACATGTTCATTTTTGGCTTGCATAACTATTTTTAAACCAGCATTCGACCAAACTAACCCTGGGATCTATCTGCTGTTGAGGTGGTTATTTTGGTTGTGTTAAGACCCTGGGGCTGATCTCTGAGTTTGGGTTGTGTGTGTGCCTTTTTACATATTTTGGGTTATGTTCCAGAGTGAAGGCCAGGGGCGTCAGAGGAGATGTGGCTCTCCTGTATTTAAGATGGCTGCAGACCATGCTCTGGTTCTCTTTCACCATGTCACACCCCATGGGCCCCCCAGCTCTCCACATTTATAGTATTGTTTGATTCTTACTTTATACACACACCTCATGATAAATTCACAAATACACTCACGACACTCCTCATATTACCGATTCCCATGTTTTTGGAGTTCATGTAACCTGTAGTTTGGCCAGACAAACCCTTCCCGGTGATGATTGTGTCAGCTTCCTCTTTTATGGCGAGAAGTAACCAACTTGTAAAATTTGTCAAAAATTAGAATTGTCAAATGGCATCAAACTCTGCAGCAACACATCTACATGAACACAAGAACAAGAGGAGAGAACCTGAAGGTCAAATCGGTGCATCTCTTGAACTCTCGATTTTTAAAGACATCTGTGTATCAAGATGCTAGGCTGTGTAGTAATGTAATTATTAACAAAAGGGCAACAGTTCTTTCTTTCAATCAAAATCGAATTGAATAATTTTAACATTACTTTTTATTTAATAAGGAGCCTCCCAAAAATAATAATAAAGTCAAAATAATAAAACATGTTCCTCCCTTTCAAGTTGGAGAATGTACATGAATTGTGTTTCACATTATATCTTATTTGAACTTGTGTTGAGGTCTAAGCTAAATGCCACTATTCAAATGAGCCTGCTTTAAGCAATAAAGACAAAACAGATTTTACAGGTGATGCATTCAAATGCCAGTTTATTACTCATGAACTTTCCTCTGTCCCATCAACAAACTGAAGAGTTTATCCAAAACTAATCAGGACAAACTCATTGAATAACAGGTTTAGGAATTTCTCAGTGTTGGCTGCCTTCAAACCTTTCTTGATTTTTTGGGGTGTAAAAACTTCATCTGTGAAGAAAACGAAATGAATTCATAATTTTTCAAGTTTAGATTATAATTCAATATAAAATCTTAACAGAAATCTCACATGATAAGACCACAGTGAAGACTTAAACACAAACTATATTCACAGAGCCTTCACTCTCTGCTGAAAAAGAAGTATGCAGATAAATCAACCAAAGAGCTAATAGAAAATGACTAAGTGTCAGGAAGACTTAATTGTGTGTATTCTTTTACTGCATCTTGCTAACTCGGCCATTCTGGACGTCACTAACTCGGCTTCTTCTCCGGAGCCTTTGTGCTCCACTGTCTCTCAGATTAACTCATATCGCAACAGTGCCTGGACAGTGTGACGTGTGTGGTTGTGCTACTGCCGTGGTCCTGCCAGATGCCTCCTGCTGCTGCTGCCATCATTAGTCATTAGTCATACTTCTACTGTTATTATACACATATGACTATTGTCACACATGTATACTGCCAGATATTAATACATACTTTCAACATATTGTACCACAGTAGCCAGAACTATAACTATAATATTATTACTTTCAACAATGTTGTTGTAAGCTACTGTCATTACCTACATATCTCTCTCTCTCTCTCTCTCTCTCTCTCTCTCTCATTGTGTCATGTGGATTACTGTTAATTTGTTATGCTGATCTGTTCTGTACGACATCTACTGCACGTCTGTCCGTCCTGGAAGAGGGATCCCTCCTCAGTTGCTCTTCCTGAGGTTTCTACCGGTTTTTTTTCCCCTGTTAAAGGGTTTTTTTTGGGGAGTTTTTCCTTATCCGCTGTGAGGGTCATAAGGACAGAGGGATGTCGTATGCTGTAAAGCCCTGTGAGGCAAATTGTGATTTGTGATATTGGGCTTTATAAATAAAATTGATTGATTGATTGATTGATTGATTGATTGATTGATTTGTCAAAAAAGAAGCCTAATAAGTATGTATGATTGTTAAAAAAAAAAACATAATAGAGACAGAGAATCATAAAAAGCTCCTAAAAAATATCTGGAAAACTCATCTCTGATATAATATTCACAGGAAATAATCAAAATTGATCCAAATTGTTTGTTTAACACAAACTTTGTGCAGTTATTGCCTTCACTAGTACGGATAACTGTACTGTTATTGTTATGCGTTAAATATATAAATATCTATCAATGATAGAAAAGGAGTCCCTTAAGGAAGATGGTTAGGAACCACGGATTTAGTTCATAATACTTATTTGTAGTTAGTTGAATTGCTGGAATGAATTAAGAGGGAGTCCAAATGTTGTTTTCTTCAATAGTATGGTACTAATTTTAGGAACGACAACAACAAACAGTCTTGTTATTATTAAAAAATACAAGTTATTACATCATGTACATATACAGCTTTGGGAATAAGTGCGGATGTGTAAAATGTGCCTTAAGTGTATCTGGATATGACATAAAAATACAGTACTTGGCCAAAAAATGACTATCTTTACTTCATTGTGTGGTTCATATTGATCTACTCTGTCAGGAATGAGATTGTGAGATGCATCAAGCGTGTCGCCTTTCACAAGAAGCTCATGACGGTTCCCTTCTTCCCGACCTGGTGAGGCTGCAGTGCATGGAACTGAATCATGATCCTGTAAATCAGAACAAAGCTGTCAATCATTTACCCAGTGCTTTCATTCAAATCAGAGAAACAGCACAGTTTGTGAGTCCCTCAACTGCTGTGTGCTGGTTTAAGGATTAAGGCCTGCAGGCTGAGCTCAGAGCTGTTTCTGCTGTAAGGGCAGAGTCAGACCCTGACTCAGTATGTACTATCAATCTGATGTTTCCTGCCATCACCTGCAACAAGTTATAAGGACTGACAGCGCTGTGCACAGGGCATGTGCTTTTGAATGAGGTCATCTACTATAATTGCCTCTTTAATATCTGGTTGATATTGTTGTGAATACTACAAATTTCTCCCTCTAACAGCTGTAATTATTCATAATTCTCAATAAAAACTACATTTTACAAGATTTCAGACGTATTTACCTTATTTATTTTATAGTCTTTGAATGTATCATAATGTAACTCAATACAACCGCTATTAGCTATGCTGCATTCACATGAAATCAGACAGACAGTAGACAGCAGACAGACAACACCTTCTGGCCAACACAGGAAAAAACAAACAAGCAGTCAGACAAAATGGAAGGATGGTAAAACCAACACTGCATGACAATATGTTGAAAAGCCTATTGTTTACAAAGGATGTAATAAAATATACTAAATAAAATATTTTTGTGTTTATTATTCTATGTCATTTTTCTAGTGATGTCCATTTATTGTACAGATGGCCCATGTTTTCACTTTGTGTGAACAAGTGACATAACATCTGCTTGTAAACTGAGTAAAGGAAGAAAGCAAAAAGTTTAGAAATTTTGACTTCAAACGGTAATGCCTTCTACAGTTACCAGCGCTGACAGTATTCTCTGCCGTCTTCACCTAATTATACCATCCTGCTCTTGTCCACTAAAATTCTATCCGGTTTGCCGTCTATCTGTCTGATTGATAGTTGCTGCCAATGGCTGCTAACAGCTAACAGCTTAGCTGATGTCAGCATGGATTTGTTGTTCACAATGTAGCATTATCTGGGAAACAACAGGATGCATAAGCTGATGCACTGATAGTGCATTTTAACTGTTTTTAAATGTATTTACTGGGGAGACCCTCTAAGAACCCTATGATCCACAAGACAGGGGTGACAAAGGAAAGAGTAGTCTAGTTTTTAGTAGCCATGCCAAGTTGTCAACTCTTAGTGTAAGACGGTCATCAGTGAAAAAGCAGAGTTCTTGATAAACTAGTAAAAATAGTAAAAATCATTATAGCAAAGGCAAATACATGGTAAAGCTTATTAATGAATCTGCTTCACTTCTTCTAGTTTTTTCTTCTGATTAGTCAATTGTGAAAACCACATTCAAGGATCCTTTTTATATAAGTTACTTTGAATTTTTTTAATTAATATTTGTATTTTTCATGTTTGGGTCAATTGTTCAGACTTCCACCAATGAGAATCACAATGTTAGTCTAGAGAAACATCAGATAAGGAAGAGAGCACACAATTTTTCTTAAATAAAAACTCAAACAACATTGTCAGACCCACAGCAAGTGTGGTTAACAATATAACATTGTAGCAGCTCACACATCAATGCTAACAGCAGTGGTAAACTGGCAATAAGCATACTAAAAGGAAAAGTTTGCTAGCTGTAGCGCTAACACAGCTAACCCCATTGATAACCCTCAACTTGGTTGTAGCAGTCACTCAAGTCTCCCTGTGAACATAGCCAAACAGCTTGTGGTTGTGAACCATGTCTTTTAGCAGCATGTTATTTTGTTATTTCTACAAAGTTTATAATAATCTGTTGTTATTTTACTTGGGAGTCTTGTTTTCAGACTGAGGAGACAGCCCTGCTTAAAGTACAGCTGAAGTGAACCATGCACATGTCCATAGCATGAACAAGGCAGACTGTTATGGAAGACTTGTGTTTCATTATTGAATTGAAAAAAACAACTGAATTTGTTTTATGGTGGTAACTGAAGGTAGTCATAGGAAAATAATCTGGATGAAGTACAGGCTGTGTTATTACAAAACAGCTCTGAGGACTTGACCTACACCACTCCAGTATGTCCTCATATTTATATGCAGGCTGATGACATGCGGGCAGGCAGAGCAGTAACCTCCTAACTCACCGGTCTTCAGTCAGACCCAGTTCTTTGGTCAGAAATGCAAAGATCTTGGCACTGTGCTCCTTGTTCTTGTCAGCGGTGTCAGTCACACCAATAGCAGATACCGACAGCATCAAGCATGGAGAGCAAGAGCCAGAGATCAGCATCGGTAGCCCAGGAGTCACCACCATATTCATCCTCTGAAAGATAACCACCATTGCCAACATTAGTGAAGGGCTCAGCAGTTAAATATGAAGCAGTATAACAGGGAGGGGAGAGTGAGCAAAAATTCACAGTACTTTATTTCAAGGCCATACCAACAAAGACAACGTGAGCAAATTCCCCACTGTGAGAGGTCATTCAGAGTAAGAGCCTTTACTCTGACCATGTGAGGGAGTGGATTTTAAAACGATCAAAACCAGAACAGATACAACAGAAACAGTATCAATGTTAACTGAAGTTGGGCTTCCATCCAAATGTAGCATGGATTTTAACTGAATTTTCAGAAAATCTGCAAAAGAAAATGCAAATGTATGTGCTTTTCCATCCATTGCTGTTATGGGAATATTGGAAGCTGGTTAATTGTCATAAGCAGTAAATGGCACTAATTCTCCAATCAGGTGCTACTGCAGAAGAGGGCACAACGCGATGATGTTATTAAAAGAGCACAAGACAGACCTCAAACAAAGGAAAACAAAGGGAAAAGTATAATAATGGAGAGCACATTGGACAATGGAAATAGAGAGTTTTGAGCAACTAATGTAACAGCTTTGTGCTCTTGATAGAGTTGTGGCAACAGCCCTTTGTGAAGACACGAGCATGTTAAAAGCCAAACAGAGACGGTGAGGAGCTCACAGCTGCCGATGCAATAACAGTGACATTAAGTTAGCATTTATGGGACGAATCTGTTTACTAGTATCACTGCTGTGTGTGTGATCGTGTGTTCTAAATAACATACTTATTCCACGCAATTGTCAGTTGTGTCTAACAGAGAGTGAGAGAGAGAGATGAGCAGACAGACACACACAGACAATAGTAGAGGAGCAGCATCGCTTGTTGTAATTCACTTAATTTGGAACTGTTTTTCATGAAATTTGGTTTGATATAAACGTGAGAAACTAAACAACATACTGCCTACTTATTGGAATTAAATTCAGTTACTATGGGCAGATTTAATCAGCTTTATGCCAAAACTTTAACCCTTTGAAAAGCTACAACTTCCTCTGGGACATACAGGCTCCAATCTATAAATCATGTGTGAATTAATTTGAATTTCACTGACACATACAATACAATAGCCTATAATATAATAATTTAACACTTTAATACAGCACTACTATATAATTGTGGTATCACAATATTAGCCTATATTATTAATCATATTAAACTATATCATAGTATTGTATTTTATATTGGTTACATTATATCGGTGGTTAATAAATATCCTTGGAAGATACATACATTGTAAAATACCAGTATGTGTATGTGTGTGTGTGTGTGTGTGTGTGTGTGTGTGTGTGTGTTCATTCAGTTATGAGCAGTGTGTGTTATGAGCAGTATGTGTGATTTGGTGGTTACACTGGGCGAAGAATTTAGGGCCCGGGGGCCAGGGTATTCTCTGGTGAGAATGTATTGAGGTGCTGGAAGTACAGACTGTAGCCAATGGCTGGAAGCCTCTGCTCCAATAATCAGATGGTTAAAGCTGGTTTGACATGTTGGTAGGAGATTAATGTAAAGTTACTTCAGTGTTAACTACATATGAGACCTTAATACTGCTACAAGCGTCTGAGCGGCACAGAGAGGCACATATGAACATACTAACACTCCTGTACATAACTGTAGTGCAGGATGTACGCAATCCATGTGTGCTTTAGTATGGACACGCACAGCAGCTTCATGCAGGGTGGAAGGTTAGCTGGAAATGTACTCACGTCCTCTGGTTTTCCCAGAGCAGCGGCGGCACAGGAGCACAGCTTCTTCAGAAAGTCCTCCGAGAAGGAGCTGGCCGGTAAGTTACTCTGCACATTAATGAAAGGCATCTTTCTGACTGCTGGAATGAAGTCCGCTGATAACTCTGTGTGGAAGTGAGGCCGAAAGACCAATTACAAGGCAGCGACCGTACACTAGTTTTTCCGGTTGTAACTTTCAAAATAGTAGCATGTAGCATGAAGTGATTTGATGAAATATCATTATTTGAAGCTCAAATTTGTTTTCTTTTTTTTCTCTTTTTTCTGTCAGAAGCGTTGGTCGCAAATGATGAGGCCAGGCACCGTCTGAAACTTGAAAATCCAACAGTAATTTCTGTTTTTACAGTTTCAGCCCATTATAAATGGAGTGACTTTCACAATTCTTTAAAGAAAGCCTACATGCTGGTTTGGAGGGCATGTTTTCTCTAAAAAATCATGCAAAAATAAATACAAAATACAACCCTTTAAATATAGAAATAAAAATACAAATCCCTCCCCAGGGCTTACATGTCGACCACTCGCCCCTCATAAATGACTAACAGTCCCTTAAATAAATAAATACATTTTTCTACCCAGTTAGTTTTCTCCAGTTTCTGGTTATATTTTGAAAGCAGACCGGATGTAGCACTCTGCACGTGTTGACGCAGCTACCATGGAACTCTTACGACATCTATTACGCTTTACGCGTCTATCGTTTTAATCCACTTTGCTGTCAGCATTAGTTTGTATATAGGGATTTCTGACAGAGGGCAATTTCTTGGTCAAGGTTATGGAAAAAACATGACATGGATTAGATGTATGGCAGAAGGGCAAACTTTTCCTTCTTCCCCTTCTTCTTTGGAGTTTTACGGCAGCCGGCATCCGCAATGTTATAGCGCTGCCACCCTCCGGACGTAGTCATTACTGCACCTTCTTCATTTTCCTTCTGACCAGTCCAGAGTATCTGAAGAAGTCAAACAGCCATCCATGTTATTCCTTTCTCTTTCCCTCCATACTCTAGGATGTATTGATATTTCTGTTGAATCAGTTTTCCTCATTTCAGTTAGCACCACTTCTCTTTCTGCCACATGACATGACGCAAGTACACATTGTGCTGTCTCTGGCTGCCAGCACCACTCACATCACCTGGATGGGTGCTTCCCCACGATGAGTAGTGTCCTGTTCAAACTGGTGTGTCCTACTCTCATTCTGGCCAACTTTACTTCCCTCCTCTGCTCTCTGTTCTGCCCTCTCCAGACTGTAGTGAGTAAAGGTGTCTCCCTTTTGCCTCCTGCTGTCAGTGCTGGTGCCACTCCTGGTTTGTTTTTTCCTTCAGATCTAGATAATTTTATGTTTACCTCTATGTCTCTCTTTTGAACGGCTTCCTTTGACAGCTTTTCCTCCTTTATATTGCTCAGAATGCCAATTTATGCTGGGACCCATAATAAAGTTATCTCACTTCCCCTCCTCAGTACTCTGTTAAGGATAGTTGGGATTATTTGAAGTGGGGCTGTATGGGGTATTTGTCCCTATCCCCAGTCAGTGTATTACACACAGTTGATTTATAATATTCATTTATATAATAATTAAGAGTTTTTATTCTGTGTTCTTACAAAGGTGCATGCAGGTTATCATATAAAGTGGTAAACTCATGAATGTGCACTCAGAGCACAGGCTGAGATGGTCACAGAGCTCCCCAAAGCGTGCACTGCTACATACTGCAAAACCACGACCATCCAGGGGAGATACCCAGTTTTTAGAGAGCTCTGTGTCAAATTTACTTTAAAGCACACCGTGTTCCTGGAGGCTTGGTTGGGTAGCTACGAATAAGGTGCCAAGCTTTAGTAAAAACGAGAGGAAGAAAGGAACTGTTCTCCTCAACAGAACCAAGCAGGACAACTTTGCTGGTCCATGTCATTCATTACAATGAAATTCTTGGCCAATAAAACAATGAAAAGCTTTCAAATAAACAATTATAATAAATATTACAGTACAGGACCATTTGTGGCAAAACACATAACATGACAAATAAAGTCAACACACGCTGACAGAATGACAGTACAGTAGATAGCAGCTATTTATTAAAGGTTTGTCACTGAATATACCAAAAACATTTCATACATGACACAGTCATCAATCAACAAAACCAACATGCTCACTGCCTGAGGTACACTGTACACTTTCGTATTATGTGCTCATGTCTACATTATGTTTCATTATTAAAATATGTCTGCCATGACAGCTGACACTGATCCTTCACACCAGTGATGTCACACCTACAGAAAACAGAAAGAAAGAGATCAACATAGCAAATACTTACATCATATTATGTCATTTTAAATAGTGAAGAGTTGCTGCAGCACCTTAAGAGAACTCAAACATCAGAAAACTGTAAAAGTTCATGATCATGTGGTGACAACTGTTGTTATGCCAGGTTTAACTGAATGTAAGAAGTGTTTGTCATCATTTATCAAGGACTCACCATGGGAGTACTTGCACTGTTTGAGCGCCTCACTGAACCCCTCACATAAACTCAGGTCATTCTGGTTGGTGGCACAGTCCAGGAACTGTTTGACCTCAAAGTGGCAGGGGCCTGGCTGGGCTGGAGCGGGCCGGGGGGGCTCCTGGAATGATGAAAGCAAGGAAAGAAGCAAAGAAACACTTAGAATCCAAAATAACCAACAGTTCAGCGACAACTTGACAAGCAAAAGTCAAGGTGTTTTTTCAGTTGACAAGCCTTTCCAGAATGTCTTCAAATATTAGAGAGAGAGAAACAGGTTTATATTTCTAAAAACATTTTTTAGTTAACAAAAAACGCTAAAGTTCTCAAATGTTGAAACACAAGCAGCTGTTCAACAACTTTCCTTTAATGACATACAGTCTAAACTGTCAAAATTACTACTTAAACTGGGAACTATGTGATAACAGAATAAGTAAATAAGATTATGAATCTGAGCTGACTTTTAATGCCAACTTTGATACTGTTTAATAGTTGAATGATATCCCTTTCCAATCAATTGTCTCTCCATATAATAAAATCATGACAAAGTCCTCATCTTGCATGACTCATACTTGTCATATCTAAATGAATCAATACAGCATGTAAGATTTAGGGGGATTTAGTGGTGTCTAGTGGTGAGGATTGCAGATTTCAGCCAGCTGAAACTTCTCCCAAATAGAGTTCTCTCAGGGTTTATTGTTCAGCAGGTTTTTAACGTAAGTCAAATTATCTGCAGATGTCTCCTCTCCAAAACAATCCAAGTGACCGGGTGATTTAAAATAGAAAAAACACTGAATAAAGCAGTTAGAAAATCTGTTTTTCCAATGCTCTCATCATGGAGGGGCCTTTAATTACGGTGGCTGATGGGAAAAGGCAAATACAAACCTAGCACTGGCATTAAAAGCCAGTGCTAGGTTTGTATGTTCTGGTCTACTGTAGAATTGGGCTGTGCAAAATGGGGATCTCTGTAGAGGAGTAGATAAAAATGGCTCATTCTGAGGTAACGAAAACACAACAATTGTTATTTTAAGGTGACTATACACTAAAGAAAACATACTTGCACATACATAACATACATATCCCCCAACATCCTACACACTGGACCTTCAAGACTAAAACTTGTACATATGCATGAATAATATTTTGACAACCACACCACATTTTCCTTTAGAATTTGATGGGGTTTTTTTCTAAGATCAGTTTGTTTTTATAGATAAAAAAAGGAGGTCCAGAAGCAGCAACGCTTCTGGTGATGTTTACTTTAAAGCATGAGTGCTCCTACGTTGATCTCCAGTCTCTAATAATTACAATAATAATGCTTGATCATTTTTTTAAAACTGATCTGCAGGTGTTCTAGACTTCAAATCGTTGGGCCAGGCGGAGAAGATTCTGCCACTGAACAGTTCCAGACAGGCAAGGGGAAAAACACCAAGATAAGACAAACTTTAAACACAACCTGACGTGTTTAAGTCCAGTTCAGATGTCTAGCCATTATAATCCTATGTCTGATTACACTCCGCCTCTTACCTGATATGTGGGCTTGGCTGGCTCCGAACTGCTGCTGCTGCCACCACCACTAAATGCTCCTGTCAGGGCGCTGCCAACTACGTGGCCCACAGCCGAGCCTACTGCCACCCCAGCAGCTGTGGTAGCCATCTGCGCCATGAGGCCTGGACCCTGGGACTGAGCTGGAGCAGGGGCCAGGGAGGAGGGAGGTGGATGAGCAGGGGCCGGAGCATAGGATGGAGGTGGGCTACAAACAGAGCAAAAACCATACAGGCTTGTGAATTAGAGAGGCTTACAGGGACATGGCCCAAGTGTCAACTTTGAAAGCTCTTGTGTGGCATATCACCACCTTTCCTTTCCATTCATCTGTATCAGAAATACAGATTATGAAGTATTAGTAAGAATTATACCTCCATACAACACACTACAATATTTATATTTATCTTATATCAGGCAGGCATTTCTCTGCAACTGAGGCTAAAAAAAACCCTGATTATTTGTTAGTCTATAAAATGTTTAAAATAAGGTCAAATATCTATCACAAGGTGCCAGTGATGTATTCAAATTGCTGGATGTGTTTATAAAAACAAATGTTATAGGTAATCACACTGAAGAAGTAGGAACCAGCTCATGTTGATGACTGTTAGTTGATGATAGACTAAATGATTAAGTGGCTAACTGTCCACACAGGATCAGTTGTCCAGACAGTGTTACCTAACCACCACAGACCTAAAGTTAAGCTGCATCAGTGTTCGATGGTCCACAAACACAACCTTCCAAAGTCCAATTCTGAATTGTGAAATATTTACAAGTATTTTCTAGATGTCTTTTACTTGTGTTTATCATCAGTGTTGCTCTCTGACATTAGTAACCCCCACTTTCATTTACTTGCCACATTATAATAGAGCAAAGCAGAAATATATTCAGGCCAACATCACACAGTAAAACTACACTGTGATGTTGTGTTGGTGAGAGTTTGAGAATTTGTCTAATGTCTGTGTTGTCGTCACTAAAAGACAAAAGGTGTACAGATAAACTGTCACAACTTTTGTCATGATGTTATTTCCATACAACTGAGTGCCATATGTCGGAGCACAGAGATGTAAAGCTTCCAGGAGTCTCCACAGCTCCTCTCCAATAAAACTTGCAAACCTTCGCAGCTCTTTCCTAACTTGCCTAAAAGAAACCTTATCTGTTACACAGTGACCTTGCCGAGACCTAACTTCACTTAGACCCGACATGGTTTCAGTGACTTATGACGCAACAATAATTAGGCTCTACTGTATGTGCTGTCCGGTGTATTATGTCGTTAATAGCATCACTACACACTATCTGAGCTCTGCTGTCTATGTAATATATGTTTTTAAGGCTGAAGTACTTTCTTCAAATAGGAAGACTATCTGCGACATCCCAACAGCACACAGAGTCAGCTGTGCAAGTTATAGTAAATGTATTTACCTGGCAGGAGCTGAGGAACGGCTGCGGCTTCCTCTGGCCATCTCTGAGACGACACTACACTTTGTTTTATTGATAAACCGGACTAAAGACCGGGAGAGCTCTGTTGCCGCTTCGAGAAAGTGCTTTCCACACTGACTGCCCTGCCTGGGTCGCCGCCAGCTGACAGCAGTAGTTTACGTGCACGTGCAACTGACCTTGCGAAGTCGCCGGCTACGTACACAAGTGTCGCGAGACTTAGCGTGCTATCCTAGAATTCCGGAGGTTTTCTTCTGCTGTGAGCTGATTGCAACTGTGGACACACCTCCACCTGCTGGACTGGAGTGCAGGCGCGTCACTACAGACGCTACAGCGTTTGGTTCCTTTTCTAACAAGTTCCTTTAAAATGTTTCAGCCAATTTACCCATCTGAAGAAGAGTTGGAATGATTTAAGCTATAAACACATTATACATGTTTATTTTGGACAGATATGCAAAACTTTAGAAGTAGGAAAATGGGCGCTAATGTACAGATTTATGTATTAGGGATAAGCGAGTATACCATTATCTGTATCTGTGTCTGTAATTGTTTAACCATCTAAATTAACTGTATCTGGGCTTAAAATGGGCGGAGTTTATACCATACGAGGGTGGAGTTTAAATTGAAACTGGGTGGGAACTAATCAGAAGTTTTTATTTTAAGCCTGAAACTAATATAGGTTGAGAATAAGTTGTTGTATTTATTATTTATGGGAAAACTATTTACATACACCAAACTCCAGAATTAATTAATCAGGTCATTTCTGATCAAAAGAGTAAAAGATTAAACACAATTACCCAGATATTGACACATTTTACTCATATAGTAGTTGTATTTGTATACAGTATGTTATCCGTACAGGATATTCGTTTAATCCAAGTATTCGGCTCAGCCCTGTTTAATGTGGTGTTATACTTTATCTTCTATGAGATGGATAGCAATATTACCTGTATCATTCAGCCTCTTATCATTCTTGGGTAAATCCCATATCCACAAATTGAAATGGTCTGACTCCAAACTTTGCTTTGAACGCTTTATTGTTGAACTCAAGCACACAGCACCTCTCTAGAAGACAAAAAACATTACAAAGACTTTCAATATTTTAAAAGAAGTACATTTATTGAACTCTGAAAGGACTTAATGTGAATGGACTTTTAACACCTCTGGCATTTTGTTGTTTTCTCATGACAATTGTTGTATACTTCTGTGTTTTAAATAAAGGTTTTGAAGGAAAAAAGAACCTTCTCTAACAAATTCAAATGCATAACTTCAATACTGTTTCCACATAGCTTTTTCCTCCCATTCTTTGTCTTATCATGCTCAGCCTTTTTGTGTTATTTTGAACACTCATCAAACAAAGAACTCCTAAAGATCATTTATACATCTCTCAAAGCTAATTTGAAGTATTAAAATATATAAATTCATTTACCCAAGTACTGCACTCAAAAATTTAGGAGTTTTTCCATTTCATTCTATTTTATACTAACATTTCAGAAGGACATATTTTACTTTTAAATCCACTACATTTGTGACAGCTTTAGTTATTAGTTAGCTAACTGATCAATACTAAACATAAAGAAGAAAGGCCATGATCCTGTTATAAAAATGTGATGCATTCTTACAGATTAAAAAACCTACCTGGAACACTAACATGCTGCTACATGTTACTACATTAGTCATAACAATAATAATAATAAATTATCCATCTATCTATATCTGTCTGTCTGTCTGTCTGTCTGTCTTATCTGTGTGCCACACTAGCTAGAGATATTGAAGGGATAGACACCTGTACAGCAATCTCTAACAGCTTGATAATTCTTGTCTCATTGTATTTATCATCATATCACCCACACTGAATTATAATATTGTAATATACTTTCAGCTTGCTGGCGCTGCTACGACGTCATTTTATCCTCATCCATAAAGTTACGTCTTATCTGCCTCTACATAAAGTTAAGAGTAAATGGTCCCATTCTATGTACTGTGTTGTGTGGCAGGTGCGCTCCTGGACAGAGGGGGCGCTGTTGTACTGTAGTGCCTACTGGAAAACTACTGTCCTACATTAACGCTGCTGTGCAGCCATCATATCAGAGATATTGGATAAAGCGAGATTTTCTTTTTTTCTTTTTTTTTTGCATTTGTTTTTGGTTTTTGATGTTGTTTTTTATTTAACAGTTTTTATTGGACATGTTGCACATCATTTACAAATGCACACAGTAGCCATCGTGCAATTTCAGAGTGCATTCAACAAAATAAGCCAGGGGGTCATGACACAGAAAGGATTTTTTAAAAAAAAAAGAAAAAAAAGAAAAAAGAAATAAATAAAATAGAAAATAAAAGGAAAAACAAGTATTTAAGGCATATTCAGACTAAAGTCCAGCAGTCAGTCCAAGCATCCTCTCAGATCAAGCATCACATCACAATCCAGCACCACATAAACTGTGTTCAAATACAGATTTTAAGTTTGACGCAAACATTAATTGTTTGTAAGGCCTTATTATTGGTAGATGATTTTATAGATTCTAAGTACTGTTCAAACTCTTTGTATAAAACAGTGAACAGGGGTCTTCTATCTAAAAATCTGCACTTGTGTATATGAATTTGGTTAGAATGACCAGTAGATTTATCATATACGCTTTTTCATGCAATTTCCTATCATTGGGGTAAAAACCAAATAAAACATGCTCATACAATAATACAAAGGCCTTGCAAACCATGTCATTAATAAATTTAACAACATCTTTCCATAATTTACTCGAGAAATGACATTTCCAAAACAGATGAGACACAGTTTCTGGATGGGCTGCACACAGAGAACAATTTATATTTAGATCTTGGATAAAGCGAGATACTCCACTCAGGCAAAGTTATTGAAATGTTCTATAATGACATAAACAGTTATATTTCTCTTAATCCAGGAATGACTCCAAGAATAAATGTTTCTCGTGGAATCAGACAAGGATGTCCCATATCACCCAAACTCTTCATTTTATGCACTCAGCTACTGGCATACTTGATTTTAAATCACTCTGAACTAAAAGGAATTAAATTAAAAAATACAAATTTTGGATTAGTCAGTTTGCTGATGATACGGTATTTTTTTCTAAAGGATAAATCAATAATAGAGAAAGCTTTAAACATAATTTCTATATTTTCCAAAGCATCTGGTTTGAGTTTGAATTTGAACAAATGCGAGCTACTTCCACTATATCCTTGCAGAGATGATGAGATACTGTCCATTCCTGTAAAAAGTGAGGTGAAATATTTAGGAATAAAATTAATTAAAGATGTCAAATTAAGGGAGGAAAGCAATTTTCATGAAAAACTAGAGATTATGAAAAAAAACCCTAAATCATTGGCTTATAAGAGATCTATCAATTTTTGGCCGAAACATATTATCTAAAGCAGAGGGCATATCGAAATTGGTTTATCCATGCCAATCTTTGTATGTTAATTCTCAAAGCATGAAGAAAGCGAACTCCATAATATACAGTTTTATATGGAGAAATAAAACACATTATATTACAAAGTCACATTTGGTTAAAGATACTAATAAAGGAGGTTTTAAAACACTAGATATAGAATCAATGGTAGGGATGTTTAGAGTAAATTGGATAAAAACCTTTCTGTCACAAACTGAATCTATCTGGTTTCATATCTTCAAAAATATATTTAAAAAAGTAGGAGGGTTTGAATTTTTGTTACAATGTGATTTTGAAGTCACAAAATTACCATTGAAATTGTCAAAATTTCATGAACAAGTGTTGAGATACTGGAAAATGATATTTGTCCACAACTTTAGTCCACATGACTCCACCTTGTGGAACAATAGAACAATTACATCAAATAGAAAAACCTTATTCAATCAAAAATGGTGTGATAAGAAAATAATTTTTGTTGCTGACCTGCTGGGTGAACATGGTTCAATCTTACAACTCAACTCTTTAAATGAAAAATTCAACATGAAGTGCTCTTATAGGGAATACAGCAAAATATGTAAAGCTATTCCAGTTCCACTAGTACAGTTGATAAAAAAAATACTATCTCTCATTCCAGTGTACAGATAGTCCTACCAGATATAAAAATTAGACAAATGCTAATTACTGATAAAAAATGCAATAATAAAATAATACGAAAGGTGTTCATGCAGAACTTTTTTATGGTCACGCAAGGGCAACAAACATTAGAATGAGAGAAAGTAATCTAAAAATTGTAAACAATTTTACAAAATATCTGAAATGGCCAATCACCTCAAAAGCCAAAGAATTGCAATTTAAAATTATTAATGGCTATTATCCAGCTGCAGAAACATTAAAGAAAAGGTTTGGATTTGAGGTTGAGCCATGTTGTTTTTGTAATGCGGATTGTGAAACTGCTCAACATCTTTTTTATTCTTGTTCAGTGACATCACTTTTTTGGCAGGATGTTTTTGACTGGTTAGGTAATAAAATAGAAAATATCACACCAACTGATGAACATCAGATTCTTTTATATAAAGATAATTTTCCCAAGGAATTTTCAGAACTGGTCAATATTATTATAATTTTGGGCAAATATCATATGCATTCATGCAGATGGAAAAATAAGGCCCCCTCAATAGTTTGGTTTAAAAACGAACTAAATAATTATTTTTCTTCCTTGAAGCTGTTAAATGTATACATGCCTATTTGTAAACTGAGAGAAATTGCAACAAAATATTTGGTTTTTTGAAGTATAATATGAATGAAGTGCCTTGTTTTCTTCTTTTACTTTTTGTTTAATTTTATTATCTTATTATGTCTACAGCCTTGTTGATTTTATTTATAATGGGAATATCCTTGTATTGTAACGAGAATGCACATGTTCCTATCGAGAGCTTTTGTATATTATTGAAATGTAAATAAAGTTTACAAAAAAAGAAAAAAAAAGATACTCACTCAGCTCACTTCCTGATTCAGTGCAAGGCTATTCAATAGAAGGCTGAGACACGGGATCAAACATGGGGGGATTGCACATGCGCAGTGTAACTTGAGCTGCGATGCTGGAGGGTGACAGCAGGGGCGCTAGATAAAAAGCGCAGGATCCGCTCAAGGAGTGCGCTTGGTGCGGTCTGCTTGGACTTTTGGAAGGCGGCTGCCTGAAATTGTCGGAATTGTCTCTGTCATTCTCACCCACAACGCAGGCCACCAGTGACAGTCCAAAAATAAACTGTGAAAATGACATGCATACACATCCCCCTGATTTCGCGGTCTCACGCCATCTACTGAGCCTTTGAGGAAGTGCAGACCAGATTTTACTGCGCATGTGCAATCCCCCCATGTTTGACCCCCGTGTCTCAGCCTTCTTTTGAATAGTCTTGTCCGCAGCTCGGGTGTCCACGTTTTTCTTAGTTATTTTGACCAAGTTAAACTATCCAGTCTTGCATTTCAGATAGCACTGCTACATTTTACAACTGTCGGTACCGTTTTAAGGACAGCACACGTCCGTTTCCTCCATTTAAAAAGCCGAGTATCAAAAGCTCGCTGTGACAATGTCGACTGCCGTGAACTTCCATTCTCAGATTGCCTCCATCATGGAGGTGCTTGCTAACGCAGCCGTCGCAGAAATTTGTAAAGTTGTGGACGACGGATACGCGGTGGTTCACGTGGAAATGTCCCGGAGCCAGAAGGAGAACGAGTTCCTGCGCAGGAAAATCAAACTGCTGGAGCTGCAGATCGCCAGGTACCGGGCGGAGAGAGTCAAGGGGTCGGAGGGCTTCATCGGCAGCCGCTTCCCCGGGGTCCGCCTCCTCAACCGACAGAACAGAGACGCACTAGCGGGTATGTAGCCCCGTTAATGCTGAACCCCGCAATCCCCAGAAACCTGGATGACGTGTTTACACGCCACTGTGTCCTGGTCTCTATTGGAGTAACGCTGTACCAGGTAGTATAACAGGGTTTCTGAAATCGGGATATGTGCATCTGTAACACATAGTCCAAACACATACTCAAAAACCCTGCTCAGAACCAGGACACTTATGCACATGTGTTTGAGTTAAAGTCTTAAGCCATGAACCTTTCTGAAACATATAGGCAGTGGCGCTCCCAAGAGGGGGTTAGAGAGCCATGGCCCCCCATAAATCATTAAAGGCTGACATGATGGTCTTTAAAGCCCCTTTACCACTGCGCAAAAAAAACACTGACATCTGTTAACATCTGGCCTTTGTATGTAATGGGAAAGGTTACAATTGATATTTACACCTGGGACAATTTACTTTGCAGTAGTTATGGCGGCTCTGGCTTCAATCGGCAGTGATGGAAATACAACATGTGGATGAACACGCTAATTTTAACCCCTTCACTGGTGAGATACAATGTTGTACCACCACAATATACCGTCTGTCTCTGTCCATGCAGTCAGCATAAAGTTTGAAATAGAGACTGAATAAGTAAAAGCTATAACAAGAAGTTATCATCATAACATTTTCACTGGCCTCCATGCTGCTTTTGTCTGTTTACCTACCTGTATGTCAGCCTGTCCCTCACGTGGAACATGACACAAAAGTAAAAACAAAACAAAAGAAAGGCATGTTTGTCTGCTGCAGAGCCATGTTCACAGCTCCAGTCCACTGGCAGTTAGAAAGCAGTCTGTAGTAGGAGTGTAAATCACCAGTTTCATCACGATACTATATCATATTTGAACAGCAATACGATATTTGCCAATATTACAAAGTCTGCCACAGTACGATTACCATTTGATGCGATTTAGGAATCTGTGATCGATAGGAGACAATATTATACACCCATAAAACACAGTCTGTTACAGAAGAAACAGCCACCCTTTTCTTTTTTACTTTTGGCCATAAAAGAGTGCAGTATCATTCACTTAAAACTGACTCCACTAGCACGTATAAAACAGCACATGGGATAAGTTAACCTTCAGGGCTTTATGTCAGAGACATTTCTGGAAGAAATCTTTTAATTTTAACCCAAACCATCATCTTTTTCCTAGACCTTCTGGACTATCTGGTTTAAATCCCTGAAGGCAAACTTCTCCAAACAGCCATAAAACATGGATTAACAACAAGATCATTTATCAACAGAATCAAATTCGGCTCAGTAATAACTGTCAAGATTCAGAGACAAAACGATTGTTTTTTGCTAGTGACTTATCATAAGCTTAAGCATGTTTACATAGCATAAATGAGCCTAGCTGCTTGCGGACATTTTGTTCTTTACTCGTTGATTAATTACATGTAACGTTATTATTTTTCTAACTCACTGTTGCTTTGAGTCACTGTATCTTCTGACAAATGCATGTTTTTTAGCCAAACATCATTGAAGCAAAGCAGCTAATGTTGCTGTAGTGAGAAGCTAGCAGAATGATACACATGTCCAGGCAGGTAACATTACGTTGTGTTTTATCTTGTAACAGCATTGTTTACATACACCACGTCTGTTGACCTGCATTTTCTCCGAAATCCAAAATATTTCCACACTGTTGATTTATTCCTGCGTAAACAACGTTATCTTTATTGTCTTTTTCTTGGCTGCTTGCTATCTGCCTGCTGCTGCTTGATGGTGACATAGGCTTTCAAAATAAAAGCGCACGCTAAAGATGATGATATGGATTAATGTTTTCATTTTGCATCAATGACATTGGATCGTGGATCATTGAATCAATATATCGATCCAGATCTATGGATCATTATACCCCTAGTCTATAACCTATTTTTAGTGGGTTTTCACGTGTTTAAGAAACCCGCGTACACATGATAATTTGGGTGGAAAAGTGTCATAAGAGGCTAATTTTTAAGCTAGCGCAAATATAGTGGTTGTATCTTGTGACGGTGACTTGTAAAACCAGACAATCTAAAACATCAGTGATACCAGCCATGTAAGCATAGCTTGTTGGGAAGGTGGCCATTTTCAAAGGGGTCCCTTGAATGCCCACCTCAAGATATCTGAATGGAAATACTTTCTATGGGTACCCATGAGTCTCCCCTAAACTCAAGAAAGCTTCCTTTCAGTTAATATTTTGTTCCTTTCAATCAACGGGAGGGGAATCAATTTATTGACCACAGTTTGTCTGACTCTGCTACGATAGGTGGCGATATGCCCCCTTTCAGCTTGTTAATATTGGATCTTTTTTCCGGTTGACCTATTTCGTCGCAGACAAAACAATTGACAGTTAAGTTAACTACGGTTAGCTGGCAGCAAACTGGTACCGTGTTAGACAACTTTACAGCTCTGTACATGTTGTATTGTTTTGTATTCTTTGGATGTAGATTTCACCATATTGTTACTGGCTTCTTCTTCTGTTACACATTTAACGCTATAATTTCTGGGTTAAAGCCTGGGGCGGAAACTGTGGAGTGTGCACAGAGCGTCAAAGCCAATTTGGGTCTGATTGACTGTATACATGCAGGAGTAATTCAACTCCCAATCGCATTAACTGGTGTGCATTAGTGCCAGTCGCTTTACAAAGCCGTGGCAAGATGGAGCCAAAGAAGTTATCCCCATTAGTTCTAGTACACCTAATGTTAATAGAAAGATGGAAAAAAATCTCATCATGATGTAGTTACATTATAACCACTCGTGTATCTACCATCAACAAGGATGTGAATTGATAAGATATTTTTATGCCAGTGCCATTATTCGTTCTGCTTATCAACCAGACTCTTAGCCAAATTCCCCTAGTGATTCCTGATCAGTTTTCTATGTGGGGAAAAAAGGAGGCCTACTTGGGATTTCGGTGTCGATACAAGTGTTTTATCATGTCTGAGTCTGAAAACAGTGTAGCAACAGTCTTTCTGTCATCTGAAATGGATGAAATGAGAGAATATTTGTGTAGTGTTTGTTTTCATTTAGTTTTCTTAGTCAAAGAAAAAATCTGCTAAGCCTGCCTGCATGGCGATAAGATTATTATAACATTACCTTCAGTAACAGACATGCTACTGGGTTAGGAAGAATAGGCACTTGTTCATATGGCATTCCTGGAATTTAAGCCGTGTTGCATAGCAAGATGTTTCAGCATATTTCTGGTGCTTCCACCCTTAATTAAAATTATGGTTTTACAGACATACAAGTAGCACTGTTGTCATTTTTCTTTGTGAAACAAAGCCACACTTTGGACCGTTTCTTACCCTCTGCCATGGCACCTTCTTGTTGCAAGTTTCCAGCAGCGTAGATGCACGAGTTTGACGTAAGAAAAATGTGCCAGTATCAATCAAAGGAATTGATAAGCTCAGAGGCATACAATTCTCGATTTCCCCAAGCTGTTATCACTTGCTATGGATGTCTTTTTTTCCATTCGATTTTTTTTTTTTTTTTACAGTGTAGGCCGATTATTTGCTGAGAAGACAGGTTAATGCTAAAATGATATTGCTAATAACTGACAACATAGCCAGCGAAAAGTGAGCATAACAGGCTACATTCAAGCTAGCTTTAGTTACCTTGTTAATTTACCATAGATTGTTGGTGTAGTTTGTTTTGGATGGAGATAACAGGCCGGTGGAATGGGCAGCAGGGAAGTGACAGGACACAGTGGGTTTCTTGGCTGCTCAAACCTAAATCCCCATTGGCTGTCTTTGTTTCTTTGACAGCATCTTTGTGGGGTTTTTGTGCATTTATTGAATGATACCGTGCATTTATGAATGTTGTCATCTTGGCGGATGATAAATGATTTTGGCTTCATATTACGGTTGCCCTCTTTAGCTCTGTGTCATATGACTGTAGGTGACTAATTGCCGCATTAATTTTGAAAATGTAACGTGGTCACAGCTGTGTGTTAATAGAGTCCTTTATAACAGCTTTGAACCATGCCCCCAGGAACAATGCTGGGCTTTGAAGCCAGTTTTACATAGTGGTCACATGTGGAATCACAAATTCCAGGTCCATCACATGATGCAGATGTGAAAGAGATGTCTGTAAATTAATGGATATGTTTTTTTGAGCATCACCACCCTGAGAAATGACTTGCTTCACTATGGGGATTGAAACCATTCATGATTAAATCATTTTATCCCCAACCAAGTTGGTGGAGGGCTAAAGTGGAAGTTAGCCGCTCAGCTGGCAGATGTCTCTGGTGCCCTTGCTCTGTGGGTCCCATGATGTGGAAGATCCAGGTAATTTTATACCGTGGAAATCAAGATCTTTTGGCTTCATGCGCCACTGAGCAACTTTCTGTACCCAGTTCTCTTTATACATCCATGCTTTGAGCACAGCTCAGACAAGGACTGGAATTATCCATTTTATAAGTTGAGTATAGTTTTAGTAATTAATGGTTAATTATTCTCCCTCTAATGTTGCAGCAGGCTCCTCTCTGCAAGGCAGGACCAGGTTTCTGAACCGAGGCCCAGGGACTCAGCAGTCGGTGCAGAAAATCCAACCTATTAACCTGGACCAGGATCCTGATCAGGAGGTCGTTACCACAACCAAAACTGAGGTATCTGTTCCACAGTGCACCATCATATTGGCCTCATATAGCCTTTACATGTGCTTAAGATTTTCAGTGTATTGTAAATATTACAGACTGTCTTCACCCTTAAACTCTGTCATAGAGAAGATGGCATATGACCCTGCACTAATGCACTCATGTTCAACCTGGAGCTCATGGACACAAGACTGCTGTCAGAGCAGTCCATCATCACTGACATATTAATAATTGGTTAATAAGCTAAGTCAAACAAAAAAGACAATATCAACCACCTGTTTATATAACAGTAAATGAATTTGCTTGTTCTCTGAACTATTGGTTGGACAAAAGAAGACATTTGAAGATGTCACTTTGACTCTGAGAAACTTTGTACTGTAATTTTCTTCTACATTTTGTAGCGTTAGGCATTAATCAATACCAAAATTCATAATAATTTGTAAAGTGTTGATGAAAGATGAAAGAGAGATATTGCACTTAACGTTAGCTATGACAGTAAATACGTTTCATAGCAACACACCCCGACGCCCTAGGTGGCGCTGTAGGATCAAAAGTGACAATATCGTGCTTTCTAGCACAAACAACACATCTAAACCCAAACTCTCACTCACCCACGCACACCTTTTTTTTTTTAGCTAATACCTAACGTTAGCCTACATAGAGCAGTGGTTTTCAAACTTTTTCAGTGATGGACCACCTGAGAAATAGTTTTTCAGCCAAGTGACCCTTAATCAGCGTAAAGCAATTTTGGTCAAAAGTAAGACCACCAGTGTCATATTTGTTAAACTTTGTAACTGAAAAACATTTGAAAACAGTGACAGACAGGCACAAAACCATTTAAAACCACGTCAATAATATAAAATATAGAGAGAAATTACTAAAAATGCTTGCAAAAAAGAAGAAATAATTAACTAAATTATAATAAAGATTGAAGATAAAATAGAATAAAGAAAGAATTAACTTACTTAACGTAATTTAAATGAACATTTCTGCACATATAAATAATTATCAACTCAAAGTGCCCTCTTTTGGGATCATAATAAGATTTGTTCTCAAGATGAAATCATGAACTTAATTGACAAGTGATGTCTTTATTTATTATTGTTCTTTAAGTCACGGTTATAAAATGTAAATATCTAGCTGGTTTACAGAATTTGTTATTATGTTCAGGGCAAAGTGCAGAGATAATATACAAAATGTCTTTGTTTTTAGTTCAGAGGACAAGGATCATAGAAGGAAATTTAATTTTTACCATTAGTATGCAAGAACCACTTTAAAGAAAATGTGTATCTCAGTATGTGGTGTTAAACTGGAATAAATTGGATGATGATTTAAAGGGTTATATTAATATCTCTCGGTTCAAGAGAATAAAGAGAAAATAATTAGAAAATATGAAGGTATCAGGTAAATGTTATTGAATGATGTGGTGCTGTGTATGGCATAGATAGATAGATCTATGTATATTTGTTAATTAATTTTTTCGATAAAGGGGCTGGTAAAATAAGATTTTTTTTCTCCAAACCCCTTTTTGGTCATGGAATGTAATGAAACATATGATTTGTGATTTGAATGTAGACTGTGTGTTTCCATGAGCGTAATAAATAAATAAATGAAAATGTAAATGAATATAATAGGCAAATTTGTATTGTAACCCCATTAGAGATACAGTGTTCTAGAGCAATTAACAATAGCAATTTTTGATTGCTGTTTCTTTTTCCTATATTGTTCCTTCAGGTCCACATCAGCACTTTTCCAAAAAATAACCCACCGCAGGTGACGAGATGCACGGTGTGCTGTGCACGTTTTCACTGCCCCCTTTGCCCTACTGGCATGTACAAGCCTCGGTCAAAGGCCATGGTTTTGCGGCACTTGGAGGTGCATAAAAAAAATGCGCTCCAACATGAAGGTTAGTTCCCCTCTATCAACTTTGTGCTATGCCATTATCACTTGTTTGCTTGTAACCACTGCTGCTAAGTAAGCTTACCCATAATAATGTCACATACTAGTTAGCTTTATTTTACAGGGAAAGCACACAGTGTTGGACATGATGCCTTTGTCTCTTCATAGATTTCTACATAACCAAATGCAATCAGGCCTGCAGGACTGGAAGCAGTGGCCACTTCCACTGCCCTTTCTGCAGTAAAACAACTGTCAGAAGGCAGGATGCAGAGAGGCATTTGCAAATCTGCCGGCCACTGTCTATACTGGTGAGGACGTGTGTGTGTGTGTGTGTGTGTGTTTGTCAAAAACTATCTATGTTGGTGTTAGGGTTGGGTACCGAAACTCGGTACTTTTTGTACTTGGTACCAATTCACGTCGGTACTACCGAGTACCGATTCACTTAAAATGAAACGGTGCCAAATTTCGGTACCTGAGGTGGAGGCGAAGCGAGAGCTCATGACTCGCACCTCAGACTCAGCAACAATGGTGACAAAAACAATGTGCAGACAAAAGTTAACATGCAGCACTGTTCCTAAATGTTCTCAATAAAATGTTGAAACTGAGAAGTTTAGACTATGGGCCCGAACGACGCATAGTGTGTCCAAATTCACACCCGTTCTTCTCTGTGGATATTATCCGCGGCCGTGCGCCATAGGGAGAAGCCACGCATATCAGCGGAAACAGCAGAATTGTAGCTTTCCGACAAGCACTTGCACTTGTTGGTAATCCAATGTTTTCACAGCGAAAAATTACAATAAAATGATGTATAACAGAGCTTTCATACAGCTTTGCACACACATTACTCTTGGATGGATTACTCGCGAATGCAGGGTCACACAGAAATGCCACGCATATCACATGAAAGCGCAGGACCACACACAACATTGTGCTGTCATCCCATCGCGCTATAAATCCAGATCAATTGTCTATAAAATAAAAACCTGACGAATTTCTTTACAATCCATTATACAGATCTTGTTATCAGTCACTTCATATAGTGAGGAATATCGTATCTTACCACGTCTTAGGCTTGCGTGTGTTTCTCCCTGTCTATCCACACTTGTAGTCCAGCTTTCAAGATGCAAATATCTCCATATTGTCCAGCTGACACTCCATCAAACTTTGTATGACAAGACCAACTACTTCACCTTTGCGCACCCAGACAACTGCGGCCTAATGCATGCTGACAGGGCCGTAGTCACCATATACGTTGAGGGGGACACGTGCCCCCCCACCAGTGCCCAAAATGTCTCCCCAATATATAACTGAAACTGAAAAACAAATATTATCTTGGAGGACATCATTGCACTTGGTTGACTATTTTTCTATGATCTTAGATGTAAATATTGCATGTTTCTTTCAGATAAAACACATTTTTGACTTGTGAATGAGTCAATGGAATTTCTTGCAATAATGAAAAAATACTGGCAATCATGTCCGCCTGGCACAAACCACATGTTTTGGACAACTGTGAAGTGACAGAATGTCCCACCATCATGGTTCTTATATTGCCAGATTCCAGAGAGCCCCCCCTCTTCAGATATGGCAGAATATGTCAACTTCCAACTTGCTATGCTGAGATACATGTAAAAATGTAAGAATTTAGGCACACAGATTTGTTTTTTTTTCATTGATATAAAAATTAATGGCAAATTGATGGCAAATCTGGTTAGCCCAGATTGTCCTGAAAAAACAAGATATAGCATGTGTATGTAGCCTTTATAATGACTGTGATATGAGCTTAAAAGTAAAGGCAGTAAAAATACCCCAAAAAGGCCTATGGCCCATAGGGTTAAAAAGTACCGAAATAAGGTACCGGTACTGTATCGGTTCAATTATGAACGGTACCCAACCCTAGTTGGTGTGTGTGTTTCTGTGAATGTTTTGAGTGTTTTTCCCAGGTGCATACTACCCCTCTGGCACAGTTACCACACTATTCACTTTTTATTTTTTGATCATTTTGGCTGTGTCCATGATTATGGCATACATTTTGGGAAGATGGTCTATTTTTTATGTTAGAAGTCCAAACTCAGCTCCTGCAGTAAGTCTAAAACACACTGTGCAGACACAAAAGTTGCATTAACAAGGTTTAAGGACCAAAAATGTACCATACATATAAAAGTATTCATACACATTTTTTTCACCTTGACATTACACAAAAATAGTAATGCATTAAAATCATTGTTGCTGCAAATTATTTACATATCCCAGACTGTAATAATCAAATTAAAAATGATCTACTTTGCATGCAGTTCATTGAAAATAATTATTTTTTTGTATATTTCACCTAAAATCATTGGGACATCATGACCAATGACCAACTCCTGGCAGTTAAAGGGTTAAAAATATGAAAATTAGTGAATATTTGATAATTATGATTAGGACTGATGTTGGTTAAAAAAGGAATAATTATTGAAAGTAGAGCATCATATTAATTATGATTTTTTTAATAGCTTAATTTTGAAAAGTTCATTTTTGGCCTTACCTGTTTAGGTGTGCATTGAATTAAAACCCTGTTAGAGGGTTAAACCTGTGACCGTTTCTCTGACTCAGGTAGAGGAGAGACCTCAGGACACAACAAAACAGAGTGATCCCATCCCTGACGGACAGGAGGACACAGCGACTGACAACTGCAGTAAACAGGCTGAATCGTCCTTGCCATGCAGCCCTAGCCTGGACAACCCTCCCCACAGAGTGCTGCAAGCAAAATTGACAAGTATTGTTTGTCACCACTGCAATGTGCAGATTCTTAAAAAAAACATGAAGAAACACATCCACAGAAAACACACGGACATTTAAGAGCTGCATGCCAGGTATTCACACTGTGCTTTTAACAGAATTCGAATGTTCAAATGTTACTAAGTAAAATGACTTTGTGTCTGCAACAAAAAAACAAATCTTAACACCATGCACATGAATATGCTTTTGTTTTGTTATTACTATACCCACAGGTTCTGTTGGACGTGGGAAGTTGGGAGAGCTCCAGGGGATTTATTCTGAGGATCCCCACCCTGGATTTTGCGGCCAGTTCTGCCAGCTGCAGTCTGGATGTTTTGACTAAAGAAATAAAAAAAAAAAAGCTGCATTCTTTAAAAGACTCATTTTATTTATATATTTTATATGTATTATATATTCCTTTCACACATCACAGGGAAATTGTTACAAGTGCTTATCCTGTAGTGTGAATGTGCGTGCATGTATGTGTGCATATGTGTGTCAACTAACACATAAACAGGACAAGCAGCAGTGCCAGGCAGATATCTACAGAGCCTGCAAGCTGAGACACACTATAACACTGAGGCAAGGCGAGGCAAGTTTATTTGTATAGCACATTTCAGACAAAATGCAACTCAAAGTGCTTTACATAAAAAATAAAATGATTTTAAGAAAGGACAACATGTAAAAGCAACACAAAGCAACAGTACATTGAAGAGGATTCAATACTATGTATAAAACAACTTTTCAACCAGGATTCCTAAAATACAACAGGAGAGGTCATGAGACGAGAAGCTCCAGGCTGCAGTCATATGCTTAACACAGGAGAGGTCATGAGACAAGAGGTTCCAGGCTGCAGTCATACGTTTAACACAACGTTTCAACCTGGATTCCTAAAATACAACAGGAGAGGTCATAACGAGAGGCTCCAGGCTGCAGTCATGTGTTTATCACAGAGGAGGTCATGAGACGAGAGGTTCCAGGCTGCAGTCATATGTTTAACACAGCTTTTCTACCAGGAAAATCTACCAGGATTCCTAAAATACATTACAAAATACAATATTATGTTTAAAACAACTATAGTATCAGGCGCGACCTTTTATTCTGACATTTAGAAGCTCGGGGGGCGTGGCTTCTTTATCACCAGACGAGAGGTCATGATACTAGAGTCATGAGACGGGGGACGGGAGGCTCCAAGGCTACTCAAGAGAAGGCTGAGACACGGGGTCAAACATGGGGGGATTGCACATGCGCAGTAAAATCTGGTCTGCACTTCCTCAAAGGCTCAGTAGATGGCGTGAGAGCGCGGAATAAGGGGGGTGTTTGTTTCATGGTCAATTTGTATTTTTGGTTACATTTGGGAATTTATGAATGATTTGAAAATGTTTGTTTTTGCAATAGATTTTAACTATTATGGCAAAACTGATAATCTGTGCTCTGGTTTAACAGCAAAATATATTGTGATAATATCTAGTGTAACACTGAAGGATGATTCTCAGAATCAAAACCAATGACAACAGCACTAGTTCTTCACCAGAGGCATTAGTTAAGGTTAGCTACTTTATTAAGGAAGAAAAACAAATTGAAATGATATTGAAAATAGAGCTTATTGACACATTTTGACATATTCCAGTATTCAAATATTCTCAGTTTCATTATTGTCTTGATGTCACACACCACAAAACACAGGAACAACTGCAGGACAAAAATGATATATTTTGCGTTTTCACACACAGTCACCACACAAATAACAAATGAACTAAAAGTCTGAGGAAGAGCTTTGTGCTGGAAACATCACACAGTTAAACAAGAGGTATTTGATCTGGCTCCATTTTGTTGGTTCTGGGATATGTGTATGCATGTCATTTTCACAGCTTATTATTGGACTGTCACTGGTGGCCTGCGTTGTGGGTGAGAATGACAGAGATGCAATTCCGACAATTTCAGACAGCCGCCTTCCAAAAGTCCAAGCAGACCGCACCAAGCGCAGTCCTTGATCGCCTGAGCAGATCCTGCGTGTTTAACTAGCACCCCTGCTGTCACCCTCCCGCATCGCAGCTCAAGTTACACTGCGCAGCAGGGGCAGAAATCCCGGGGGGGGGGAAGACATGATTCCCTCTAAAGTACCGCTGCCCCACACACACACACACACACACACACACCCACCCCCAAGAATAATTTGAGACACAATTAATAATTTTTGAACAATGCAGTAGTATTTATTGAAAGCACAATGTAAGCGTTGCTCATTATAATCGCACAATAATGTGCTATTTAAATCTTAAAAGATTTAGTCCCCCCCTCCCATTCCTAGTAGTGGTATATCCCACACTCTTTCCAACCGGCGGGGCTGCTTGGCAGCAGTAGCAGCATGTGGTTGGACCCGCTGCCCACATCGTGCATTGCAGGGTAAGATGTTCACTCACACAGACACAGTTTAACTTACACAAGTTACAACACATCCCATTTACTGTTACAACAAGCCCCAGGCCCAGGCTGATAATATAAACTGTCTGCAACATTTCTCCTGCATTGTTCAAAAGCCTACTCAATTACCAGTGCTAGAGAAAGAAGAGGGAGAGGACAGGACAAGAGCAGTCAGTGGCGGAGCAATGGGTACCTGTCTGTAGGCTCTCCACCTGTCAGTGAGACAAACATGAAAGACGTGCAGTCTAACCAACGAGAAGCAGTCATTACGCGCGACTGTTACGCCAATTGTGAGGTGCGCAGCGGCAGATCTCACAGCACACTGTTTATAAACCAGTTTACCAGTTTAATTGCAGGAAATGTTTAGCTGTTAAGCCATTTCTCATAAGTATAGACATTCACTCTGCCTGTTGGAGAGATAGAGAGAAGATTAAAGCATCAAGTTGCGGTAAAAGATGCTGTATAAAAGACAGGCTACAACTTTTTTCCTTGTCCCCCCCCCCCCCCAGAATTATTCTCCAAAATTTTACTGTTTATTGTCCCCCCCAACTATGAAATGGGATTTTCGCCCCTGACTGCGCATGTGCAGTCCCCCCATGTTTGACGTGTCTCAGCCTTCTCTTGAACAGCCTTGTGCAGCCGTACAGTCTTGAGAATTCTGGAGGTTTTCTTCTGCTGTGAGCTGATTGCAACTGTGGACACACCTCCACCTGCTGGACTGGAGTGCAGGCGCGTCACTACAGACGCTAAAGCGTTTGGTTCCTTTTCTAACAAGTTCCTTTAAAAATTTTCAGCAAATTTACCCATCTGAAGAAGAGTTGAAATGATTTAAGCTATAAACACATTATACATGTTTATTTTGGACAGATATGCAAAACTTTAGAAGTAGGAAAATGGGCGCTAATGTACAGATTTATGTATTTGATGTTAGGGATGAGTGAGTATACCATTATCTGTATCTGTGTCTGTAATTGTTTAATCATCTAAATTAACTGTATCTGGGCTCAAAATGGGCGGAGTTTATACCATACAAGGGTAGAGTTTAAATTGAGACTGGGTGGGAACTAATCTGAAGTTAGGTTGAGAATAAGTTGTTGTATTTATTATTTATGGGAAAACTATTTACATACACCAAACTCCAGAATTAATTAATCAGGTCATTTCTGATCAAAAGAGTAAAAGATTAAACACAATTACCCAGATATTGACACATTTTACTCATATAGTAGTTGTATTTGTATACAGTATGTTATCCGTACAGGATATTCGTTTAATCCAAGTATTCGGCTCAGCCCTGTTTAATGTGGTGTTGTACTTTGTCTTCTATGAGATGGATAGCAATATTACCTGTATCATTCAGCCTCTTATCATTCTTGGGTAAATCCCATATCCACAAATTGAAATGGTCTGACTCCAAACTTTGCTTTGAACGCTTTATTGTTGAACTCAAGAACACAGCACCTCTCTAGAAGACACAAAACGTTACAAAGACTTTCAATATTTTAAAAGAAGTACATTTATTGAACTCTGAAAGGACTTAATGTGAATGGACTTTTAACACCTCTGGCATTTTGTTGTTTTCTCATGACAATTGTTGTATACTTCTGTGTTTTAAATAAAGGTTTTGAAGGAAAAAAAAAACCTTCTCTAACAAATTCAAATGCATAACTTCAATGCTGTTTCCACATAGCTTTTTCCTCCCATTCTTTGTCTTATCATGCTCAGCCTTTTTGTGTTATTTTGAACACTCATCAAACAAAGAACTCCTAAAGATCATTTATACATCTCTCAAAGCTAATTTGAAGTATTAAAATATATAAATTCATTTACCCAAGTACTGCACTCAAAAATTTAGGTGAGGAGTTTTTCCATTTCATTCTATTTTACACTAACATTTCAGAAGAACATACTTTACTTTTGAATCCACTACATTTGTGACAGCTTTAGTTATTAGTTAGCTAACTGATCAATACTAAACATAAAGAAGAAAGGCCATGATCCTGTTATAAAAATGTGATGCATTCTTACAGATTAAAAAACCTACCTGGAACACTAACATGCTGCTACATGTTAATACATTAGTCATAACAATAATAATAATAAATTATCCATCTATCTATATCTGTCCGTCTGTCTGTCTGTCTGCCTGTCTGTCTTATCTGTGTGCCACACTAGCTAGAGATATTGAAGGGATAGACACCTGTACAGCAATCTCTAACAGCTTGATAATTCTTGTCTCATTGTATTTATCATCATATCACCCACACTGAATTATAATATTGTAATATACTGACAGGGGCCATTCTGCATACAAATGCAATGGACACTTGTGTCCTTAACAGGGTAGGATTTTGAACGAAGTACCTTTGTGTTGAACTTTAACTTTTAAGTAAAAGGTCTGAATGGGCCTTCTTCTTCCGTCACTAGATATAACTGTGATCTTCCTGATAGTCCTGATATTTCTCTGCTGCAGTCACACTTTATTATACATTTTGTGTTGCATTGTTTTCAGCTTGCTGGCGCTGCTAGGACGTCATTTTACCCTCATCCATAAAGTTACGTCTTATCTGCCTCTACAGAGTAAATGGTCCCATTCTATGTACTGTGTTGTGTGGCAGGTGCGCTCCTGGACAGAGGGGGCGCTGTTGTACTGTAGTGCCTACTGGAAAACTACTGTCCTACATTAACGCTGCTGTGCAGCCATCATATCAACAAAGACTCCGCAGCCCGGGTGTCCACGTTTTTCTCAGTTATTTTGACCAAGTTAAACTATCCAATTATGCATTTCAGATAGCACTGCTGCATTTTACAACTGTCGGTACCGTTTTAAGGACAGCACACGTCCGTTTCCTCCATTTTAAAAGCCGAGTATCAAAAGCTCGCTGTGACAATGTCGACTGCCGTGAACTTCCATTCTCAGATTGCCTCCATCATGGAGGTGCTTGCTAACGCAGCCGTCGCAGAAATTTGTAAAGTTGTGGACGACGGATACGCGGTGGTTCACGTGGAAATGTCCCGGAGCCAGAAGGAGAACGAGTTCCTGCGCAGGAAAATCAAACTGCTGGAGCTGCAGATCGCCAGGTACCGGGCGGAGAGAGTCAAGGGGTCGGAGGGCTTCATCGGCAGCCGCTTCCCCGGGGTCCGCCTCCTCAACCGACAGAACAGAGACGCACTAGCGGGTATGTAGCCCCGTTAATGCTGAACCCCGCAATCCCCAGAAACCTGGATGACGTGTTTACACGCCACTGTGTCCTGGTCTCTATTGGAGTAAGGCTGTACCAGGTAGTATAACAGGGTTTCTGAAATCGGGATATGTGCATCTGTAACACATAGTCCAAACACATACTCAAAAACCCTGCTCAGAACCAGGACACTTATGCACATGTGTTTGGGTTTAAGTCTTAAGCCATGAACCTTTCTGAAACATATAGGCAGTGGCGCTCCCAAGAGGGGGTTAGAGAGCCATGGCCCCCCCATAAATTATTAAAGGCTGACATTATGGTCTTTAAAGCCCCTTTACCACTGCGCAAAAAAACCCCACTGACATCTGTTAACATCTGGCTTTTGTATGTAATGGGAAAGGTTACAATTGATATTCACACCTGGGACAATTTACTTTGCAGTTGGCAGTGATGGAAATACAACATGTGGATGAACACACTAATTTTAACCCCTTCACTGGTGAGATACAATGTTGTACCACCACAATATACCGTCTGTCTCTGTCCATGCAGTCAGCATAAAGTTTGAAATAGAGACTGAATAAGTAAAAGCTATGACAAGAAGTTATCATCATAACATTTTCACTGGCCTCCATGCTGCTTTTGTCTGTTTACTTACCTGTATGTCAGCCTGTCCCTCACGTGGAACATGACACATCAGTAAAAACAAAACAAAAGAAAGGCATGTTTGTCTGCTGCAGAGCCATGTTCACAGCTCCAGTCCACTGGCAGTGGGAAAACAGTCTGTAGTAGGAGTGTAAATCACCAGTTTCATCACGATACTATATCATATTGATTCTTTGAACAACAATACAATATTTGCCACGATACGATTACCATTTGATGCGATTTAGGAGCCTGTGATCAATATGACACGATATTATACGCCCATAAAACACAGTCTGTTACAGAAGAAACAGCCAGTTTTCGTTTGTACTTTTGGCCATGAAAGAGTGCAGTACCCTTCACTTAAAACTAGTCTCTATATACAGACTCTATATTCATGTAGAGTCTGTAGGCAAACCCCAGAGGCCTTGCCTCCGGAAGAAGAGCGGAAGAGCCCTGGTTTCCACTTGCAAGCTGTTTGTAGTCCGCGTGATATTGACCAATCACGTTTGAGCCGGCTGCAGCTGTTGCCAGGTTAAACGGTCCGTGCGGTGAACCAACGAGGCGGAACATAATTGGCGTCACTGCAAACTCTGAATCCATCACAATGCTTCAGCATATTTACTTATATATGAATGGAAGTCAGAAACGGAAATTCGCCTCCTCCGCCGAAGTCAAACCGGAGTGCCAAAAAATCAGGGGTCTGCCCCCAGAGGCTGTATCACCATCTGCCAGAAGTCAGACGCCAAATACAGCCGATGGGTTCCGAGAATGCTTAAAACTGACTCCACTAGCACGTATAAAACAGCACATGGGATAAGTTAACCTTCAGGGCTTTATGTCAGAGACATTTCTGGAAGAAATCTTTTAATTTTAACCCAAACCATCATCTTTTTCCTAGACCTTCTGGACTATCTGGTTTAAATCCCTGAAGGCAAACTTCTCCAAACAGCCATAAAACATGGATTAACAACAAGATCATTTATCAACAGAATCAAATTCGGCTCAGTAATAACTGTCAAGATTCAGAGACAAAACGATTGTTTTTTGCTAGTGACTTATCATAAGCTTAAGCATGTTTACATAGCATAAATGAGCCTAGCTGCTTGCGGACATTTTGTTCTTTACTCGTTGATTAATTAATTACATGTAACGTTATTATTTTTCTAACTCACTGTTGCTTTGAGTCACTGTATCTCCTGACAAATGCATGTTTTTTAGCCAAACATCATTGAAACAAAGCAGCTAATGTTGCTGTAGTGAGAAGCTAGCAGAATGATACACATGTCCAGGCAGGTAACATTACGTTGTGTTTTATCTTGTAACAGCATTGTTTACATACACCACGTCTGTTGACCTGCATTTTCTCCGAAATCCAAAATATTTCCACACTGTTGATTTATTCCTGCGTAAACAACGTTATCTTTATTGTCTTTTTCTTGGCTGCTTGCTATCTGCCTGCTGCTGCTTGATGGTGACATAGGCTTTCAAAATAAAAGCGCCCTAAAGATGACGATATGGATTAATGTTTTCATTTTGCATCAATGACATTGGATCGTGGATCATTGAATCAATATATCGATCCAGATCTATGGATCATTATACCCTAGTCTATAACCTATTTTTAGTGGGTTTTCACGTGTTTAAGAAACCCGTACACATGATAATTTGGGTGGAAAAGTGTCATAAGAGGCTAATTTTTAAGCTAGCGCAAATATAGTGGTTGTATCTTGTGACGGTGACTTGTAAAACCAGACAATCTAAAACATCAGTGATACCAGCCATGTAAGCATAGCTTGTTGGGAAGGTGGCCATTTTCAAAGGGGTCCCTTGAATGCCCACCTCAAGATATCTGAATGGAAATACTTTCTATGGGTACCCATGAGTCTCCCCTAAACTCAAGAAAACTTCCTTTCAGTTAATATTTTGTTCCTTTCAATCAACGGGAGCGGAATCAATTTATTGACCACAGTTTGTCTGACTCTGCTACGATAGGTGGCGATATTCAGCTTGTTAATATTGGATCTTTTTTCCGGTTGACCTATTTCGTCGCAGACAAAACAATTGACAGTTAAGTTAACTACGGTTAGCTGGCAGCAAACTGGTACCGTGTTAGACAACTTTACAGCTCTGTACATGTTGTATTGTTTTGTATTCTTTGGATGTAGATTTCACCATATTGTTACTGGCTTCTTCTTCTGTTACACATTTAACGCTATAATTTCTGGGTTAAAGCCTGGGGCGGAAACTGTGGAGTGTGCACAGAGCATCAAAGCCAATTTGGGTCTGATTGACTGTATACATGCAGGAGTAATTCAACTCCCAATCGCATTAACTGGTGTGCATTAGTGCCAGTCGCTTTACAAAGCCGTGGCAAGATGGAGCCAAAGAAGTTATCCCCATTAGTTCTAGTACACCTAATGTTAATAGAAAGACGGGAAAAAATCTCATCATGATGTAGTTACATTATAACCACTCGTGTATCTACCATCAACAAGGATGTGAATTGATAAGATATTTTTATGCCAGTGCCATTATTCGTTCTGCTTATCAATCAGACTCTTAGCCAAATTCCCCTAGTGATTCCTGATCAGTTTTCTATGTGGGGAAAAAAGGAGGCCTACTTGGGATTTCGGTGTCGATACAAGTGTTTTATCATGTCTGAGTCTGAAAACAGTGTAGCAACAGTCTTTCTGTCATCTGAAATGGATGAAATGAGAGAATATTTGTGTAGTGTTTGTTTTCATTTAGTTTTCTTAGTCAAAGAAAAATCTGCTAAGCCTGCCTGCATGGCGATAAGATTATTATAACATTACCTTCAGTAACAGACATGCTACTGGGTTAGGAAGAATAGGCACTTGTTCATATGGCATTCCTGGAATTTAAGCCGTGTTGCATAGCAAGATGTTTCAGCATATTTCTGGTGCTTCCACCCTTAATTAAAATTATGGTTTTACAGACATACAAGTAGCACTGTTGTCATTTTTCTTTGTGAAACAAAGCCACACTTTGGACCGTTTCTTACCCTCTGCCATGGCACCTTCTTGTTGCAAGTTTCCAGCAGCGTAGATGCACGAGTTTGACGTAAGAAAATGTGCCAGTATCAATCAAGGGAATTGATAAGCTCAGAGGCATACAATTCTCATTGATCAGACACTTTGGAACTGGTTCTCAACTAGAACTGGTTTTTGATTCCCAACATTTACCATCTGCAATGACTGTATTATGCTCGATTTCCCCAAACTGTTATCACTTGCTATGGATGTCTTTTTTTCCATTCGATTTTTTTTTTTTTTTTTTTACAGTGTAGGCCGATTATTTGCTGAGAAGACAGGTTAATGCTAAAATGATATCGCTAATAACTGACAACATAGCCAGCGAAAAGTGAGCATAACAGGCTACATTCAAGCTAGCTTTAGTTACCTTGTTAATTTACCATAGATTGTTGGTGTAGTTTGTTTTGGATGGAGATAACAGGCCGGTGGAATGGGCAGCAGGGAAGTGACAGGACATAGTGGGTTTCTTGGCTGCTCAAACCTAAATCCCCGTTGGCTGTCTTTGTTTCATTGACAGCATCTTTGTGGGGGTTTTGTGCATTTTTTGAATGACACCGTGCATTTATGAATGTTGTCATCTTGGCGGATGATAAATGATTTTGGCTTCATATTACGGTTGCCCTCTTTAGCTCTGTGTCATATGACTGTAGGTGACTAATTGCTGCATTAGTTCTGAAAATGTAACGTGGTCACAGCTGTGTGTTAATAGAGTCCTTTATAACAGCTTTGAACCATGCCCCCAGGAACAATGCTGGGCTTTGAAGCCAGTTTTACATAGTGGTCACATGTGGAATCACAAATTCCAGGTCCATCACATGATGCAGTAGGGCCCCATTGTGAAAGAGATGTCTGTAAATTAATGGATATGTTTTTTTGAGCATCACCACCCTGAGAAATGACTTGCTTCACTATGGGGATTGAAACCATTCATGATTAAATCATTTTATCCCCAACCAAGTTGGTGGAGGGCTAAAGTGGAAGTTAGCCGCTCAGCTGGCAGATGTCTCTGGTGCCCTTGCTCTGTGGGTCCCATGATGTGGAAGATCCAGGTAATTTTATACCGTGGAAATCAAGATCTTTTGGCTTCATGCGCCACTGAGCAACTTTCTGTACCCAGTTCTCTTTATACATCCATGCTTTGAGCACAGCTCAGACAAGGACTGGAATTATCCATTTTATAAGTTGAGTATAGTTTTAGTAATTAATGGTTAATTATTCTCCCTCTAATGTTGCAGCAGGCTCCTCTCTGCAAGGCAGGACCAGGTTTCTGAACCGAGACCCAGGGACTCAGCAGTCGGTGCAGAAAATCCAACCTATTAACCTGGACCAGGATCCTGATCAGGAGGTCGTTACCACAACCAAAACTGAGGTATCTGTTCCACAGTGCACCATCATATTGGCCTCATATAGCCTTTACATGTGCTTAAGATTTTCAGTGTATTGTAAATATTACAGACTGTCTTCACCCTTAAACTCTGTCATAGAGAAGATGGCATATGACCCTGCACTAATGCACTCATGTTCAACCTGGAGCTCATGGACACGAGACTGCTGTCAGAGCAGTCCATCATCACTGACATATTAATAATTGGTTAATAAGCTAAGTCAAACAAAAAAGACAATATCAACCACCTGTTTATATAACAGTAAATGAATTTGCTTGTTCTCTGAACTATTGGTTGGACAAAAGAAGACATTTGAAGATGTCACTTTGACTCTGAGAAACTTTGTACTGTAATTTTCTTCTACATTTTGTAGCGTTAGGCATTAATCAATACCAAAATTCATAATAATTTGTAAAGTGTTGATGAAAGATGAAAGAGAGATATTGCACTTAACGTTAGCTATGACAGTAAATAAGTTTCATATTGAAAAACAGAATATAAGTTGCAATAAATCCATCCCGGGGCACCACCCTTTGAAAAAGGAAAACTTAAAGATAGTTCATTTATCATCAGTTGTGATGGTTGCCACTGAGTTCTTGACTCATGTACAATGATTGTAATATTTCACACACACACAAACCACATGATCCTGCGGACTGTCAAGACATCAGGTGTGACAGTGATCACTGGAATAAGATAGGATAAGATAAGCGTAATTGATGCCCAGAGGGGAAATTCAGATTTGTCCTACTGAGTTATTATATTTGTTTATATCACTAGGTAAAGAAAAATCTGTTGTGTACACCGTGGCAGAAAGCACCTGATGTTCAGCACTGTGTGGTTTGTGTGAGTGAGTGAGTGAGTGAGTGAGTGAGCTGTTATATTTTTCCCCACCTTTTTTCAAACTGACTGTGCACTTATGCCCCAAACACTAGAAGACTTCGAAAAGACTTTTAAAAGTGTGACACCCTCTGACATCTTAAGACAGTGTGAGTTTTTAGTCACACACTATAAGATTTTACAAAGACTGGGGATCTTGCAGAGTCATTATCTGCAAGACTACAACTAAATTCATTTTGAGATTATTTAACATCCGGCTCCTGGTGAAAAATATTTTACCAAACCCCCTTTAGGAAATGTGACGTATTAACAGTTCCTAACATAACTGCAACGGAACACAAGATAAGGCTCAGCAAACATTGGGACATTAAATGTCAGGTGTTGCGTCTGCAACATTATCTGACCATTAGCTGGACGTCCTTCCTCATGGTAACATTGAAATATGTTAACAGGAACAAATAACAAGATAAGATATACTTTACTGTTTATTTTATTGAAGGAAATATTGCTTCGGCATTAGTGCTGCACCCAGCTACAATCAACTTAAAGCAATACATAGTCAACATGACAGCACAGTGGCACAGCAAAGACACAATGAATATGAACAACAACAAAAAAAACAGAGTATTGCAAATAAAAGGTGTAGAAATGAGAAGGAAGTCATAAAAGACTGACTTTCTTGCAAAAAGCCCTGAACGTTCTTTTTCCTGTGTGCAATCAACGACAACTTTGATAAAGACTTTTGACTCTTACAAACACAAAAATCTCAAAACAGTGTTACAGGAAGGTAGTTACATGTAGGTATACATAAATAGCACAGACGTGTTTTTTTATATTCAAAAAATGGGCTTAGAGTAATGCTACTGTTTTGACATGGAGTGGACAAACAATTGAGACTACAAGAACGCACTACAGCTCTAGCAAAAGTCTCATGATTTTATTCCCACACTGTAAATTTGTCTGCGACATTGAAATTGTTTGAAAGTTGCTTGGTGTAAGGCCAGCATTAATAGTTTTCTTATGACTAGGGGTGTAACAATACTAGGGTTGGGTACCGTTCATAATTGAACCGATACGGTACCGGTACCGGTATCTGGAATTCGGTACCGGTCAGGGCTGAACGATATATCGTTATTGTATCTATACCGAGATATGAACATGCAAGATATTAATATCCCAAAAGGCAACGATATTGACGATATAATTTCCCCATGAGTTTCCCTAGCTTGACCTGCATGTACAGCTCAGCCAATCACAAACATCCTTTTTACGCTTGCCCTAAATGTACAGCTAAGGCCAGCCAATCACAAACATCCCCTTGAGTGAGGGAGACATGCTGCTGCTAGCAACTTGCTAGTACACACAACACATTTGCGACTAAAAATAGTTTTGTTCGAGCAAAATAAATCATTCAGCACGCTGTGTGAGTACAGATTTCAACCAGCAGCAGAAACAAAAGGCGAATCCTACCAGTTGTGGGTTGAACGGGGGTCCGCCGCACAGGGGGCCGCCGCAAGATAACGCGGTTTACCAGCGTTTTGCCATACGTGAAGAACCTGGTGACGCGAGGGTACCGGCGACCGAGAAGCCCGGTTCCAGGTGAATAAGTTGGTGTCACGACTGCCCAGTAGTACCTGAACAGCCGAGCCGTGGCGGCACACAGGTATGTGACGTGTCAGAGGAGAAACGAGCCGTTGACATTTCCACAAACCTCACCGCACTTTAGGGACTGTTCTTTACTTGTCAGGGGAGGAGGGTGGCTGGTTGATTTTTATTTTATTAATTTATTTTATTTTGATCCCCCTATGTTAATCACTTATTGATGCTGTTTTTGAAGTATGAATAAGTCAATAAGTAATTTATTCCATTGAAATATCATTGATGTATTATAGAAAAGTGATTTATCTTTTCATAAATGACAAAAGGCACATCTGCCTAATATTTGCTGTGTTATTGTGATACTTTCACTGGTATTGTACTGTGGGTCCCAATTTTGGTACCGTGACAACACTACCGAGTACTGTATGAACAGTGCCTTGCAATAAAAGACACGGCGGGGACATCTGGGGCCTCCTCTGTCAAGCCCAAGCAAGATTGGATTGCCGATGCATTCCATAGCATAATGCCATACCAATTGACGTCCAGCAGGCACAAAGACATTACAAACGCTATAACGTACCATATTGCTACACATGATTCCCATGTATTCAGTCACTAAAGAGGGCTTCCAGAAAATGGTTCGGACTCTTTTTTTTTTTTTTTTTTTTTGTATAAAGAATGCTTAGTTTTCACTGAACCCATAGTCATATCGAATCGTATCGGTATCGAGATATCTGGCATAAATATCAAGATATGAAATTTTGTCCATATCGTTCAGCCCTAGTACCGGTACCAAACGGTACCTTATTTTGGTACTTTTTAAAGTCTAAACTCTCAGTTTCAACTTTTTATTGAGAACATTTAGGAACAGTGCTGCACATTAACTTTTGTCTGCACATTTTTTTTTTGTCGCCATTGTTGCTGAGTCTGAGGTGCGAGTCATGCGCTCTCGCTCCGCCTCCACCTCAGGTACCGAAATTTGGCACAGATTCATTTTAAGTGAATCGGTACTCGGTAGTACCGACATGAATCAGTACCAAGTACAAAAAGTACAGAGTTTCGGTACCCAACCCTAAACAGTACATGTACTAGTATTGAACCATTCAGTACAAGGCATTTGGTTCAGATGCATTACATAGGTTGAACTATCCTGTAACATTTTGAAAATTAAATATACAGCCTAAACTGTTTAGTATAATGTTCTTAGTGCCACTACACTCAACAAGGCAGCTCACAGGACAGAACAGGCAACATGCTGTCTGCCCCTCCCACCCTCAAACCAGAACATTCTACTCCTGTGAGACACTGTGGGAGGCAGCTAAGCTAAACTAGCTCGTTATAAGATGGATAAGGGTGCCATTACCAGACTAGAAATAAAAGATCCTTCCATAATCCACAGGTGTGTTTGGAGCCACTTGAGTTATACTGTAAATTATGAGGGTGATGGCAAAAGAGAGTGGTGGATAAAAACACACCAAGCCAAAGAACGAGCTGCAGCTAAGCCAGCAGCACTCAAAGTCAAGGCACACACCTTTCGGACCAGGGAACGAGTGTTGCTGCACAGTTATAGTCTCTTGTTCAGCGGCTGATGTTAGCACGAAGCACACACGCATAGCAGTAAGCAGTAACTGCTGGCAGGTCGAGTAGGTGATTCAGGCTGAAAGACTAAAAGGTGCATCATTGACAGCTGTTCAGCTTGTGCTTATATGACTGGCATTTAACACAGATGTTTATTCATGTATTTATTCGACTGAAAGAGCTCAGAGAGCTCATGGAAGCAAACTTAACACTGACACACAGCGGGCAAACAAAATGACACTGACACTATGTGCTCTAATGTCAGTAGTAACGTAGTTTTTACATAGTAGAGAAGAGGTTATGTTAAAGATGGCTCCAGTGCATTACAGAGCAAGCCTTTAGGCCCACCCAAAATATTGTGGACACAGAAATTATGAAAAACAGTTGAACAGTCTAACTACACGGTTCACGGTCGTTTCACGTTTTCAATAAGTATTTTATAATATTTAGAATGTGTTAAGAAAACAATCAAGATTTAGCTTTAACCAGACTTTAATGAGCCCATTTCAGCCAGATAATAATTCCTACTTTGAAAAAATAGAAAAGAGCCCAAATTATGTTCTTTTTTGTATATTTAAGACTTTAAAAGTCAAGGATCTTTCTCTGGCATTTCTTTTTTCGTTGTATCAAAAACATCAAACCGTGACACTACGGTATCTTATCAAATCGAAATAAACAGTGAATTTTGTGGTCCGTTACACACAAGTTTAATTCATGTTTCATGTTACAGATGCACAAATATAGTATTAAACATCACATATTCTTGTGATGTGTTATAAATGTGTCTGTCCCAAGTCACATCATTCGATGGAAGTGCGAAACAAAGTTACTTAACTAGCCCTTTAATGGTGAGTGAAATCTCTGAAGTCACTCATACTCTTTCCATTTGTCCTCCACAGTCGTCATCTGTCTCATACAGTTTCGATGTGTCGCTTTGTGCTGTTTCAGCACTTCTTGTTTACTGATTACTGGACAGTTTTGCCACTGTACCAGCTGAAGAAGTGCAGGGAAGGCAGAACGAATGGATAATGGACAGAGTACAGGAGTACCACAAACAATCTAAAGTCAAATGTCAGTGCACCTGAAATCTGCATTTGTATGTATTCATGGGAACACAGCAGCAGATGACAGTAGGATCGGATCACAGAAATGGGCTTTAGTGTCCTGCGACAAAGGGTGTGTTAGTATATCCATCACAGACATTCAATATTTCTGCCCCTGACATTAGTCAGATCTACTGTACACACATTCCCAGATGCAGAATGCATCTGAAATAAGTTATGAAAGTTCTGAGTAAATCTGTCCCACAGTGTCTTTCACCAGTGTTTCACAGCTCAGCATGAGTGAACCAGCTAATAGAAACCAGTCAAGACCCTGTGTGTTTCCTCTTAAAGAGATATATGTGAAAAAAATGTTTGCACCTTTAACATAAACTGTTTGGAGTCATTTTGTATCCGTGCAGCAACAGGATGTGTTGTTGATTATACCACATATAGTATATATACTACATATATGATATACTGTATATTGTGCAGTATGAAGGGTTGTAATTTCCACTGTGGAAAAAAAAATAATCTCAAAAACAGCTGGGCTCAACCATTTTAATCTCTCGATTTGTCTGCGTCTTTGCCACAATTGTCCTCTGCTCTAAAAATCTTTTTGCTAGATTTTCTCTGAATCCCATTTTCAAAAACTTGTCAGAAAACTTCGGACCAAACATCTGTAAACTTTGGCAGAATCATCTACAGACAATGCGAGCTTAAATTATCAAGGAAATTTTGATTGGTCAGCCATTTTGAAATTATACATTTCAGACCTGCGTCTTCAATTTCAATTTTGCATAAGTGCTCATAAATCAGATTTGGCTGACACAATTGTAATCAGACTTGGTGCACATCTCTGGTGTCTATGTCCAAACTTCACCATGCAGTCTTGGGTTTTTGTGCCACTGGGGGGCACCACAAATGCGAAAAATCTTGTAATCTGCTACATTGGTTTATAGGCTCAACACGATGATGCATAAAGTTTGGTAATGACTGATAAAAGTTGGCATGGCTTATTACAACATATCTAAATTTCTGGATATTTCACATTCCAGACTGAAAAAAGCACATCCACTGAATTGTGACAACACTTTCCTCACTGCAGTCTATGGTCGATTCAGCAGTCCGTCCATCTATGTTTTTCAAAGTATGCAAATTCAATTAATATCCGTATCTCCATAAGTCTTAATTCGAATGCTACCAAAATTGACACTGACATACTTTTAGTTAGTCACTATCAAGTGTTTGAAATGGTGTTCAGTTTGGTCAAACGGTGAGTCTGCAGTGATTTTCCATATCTTGTTATTTGTACTAAGGGCTTGGCAACATGTCGTTATAATATCGATATCGTGGTATGAGACTAGACTCCAGACTTAAGTCTGAATCTTTTGTTGTTCTGTGTGCAAGTCTTCCTTTGCTACACTGGACACATTTTCCCCACAAATACAACATGCTAACCTTATTAGCACAAGCCTATGGTATTTTACATTTATAAATTAGCCTAGTGATTAGTGGAGTTTCCCTCTACTCATATGAAGCCAGGAACAACAGCAACATTAAACAAAGATAACTTTATACAATTCAGCTTTATTATGACTCACAAGGTTACAAATACAACATGCTAATGTTATTGGCATAAGCCTACAACATTTTACATTGTATAAATAAGCCTAGCGGCTAAGAAGGTTTATCTCGTATGATTGGTCACAACATGCCAACCTAATGACGTCCCTTAAACCAGAGTCTTCCATGATGTTGACTGGTCTGCAGTCACATTCCACCCATTCAGAAATTCAGCAATAGCAAAGTCCATTTGACATAAGGTGAATTATACTTTTGACTTTTCAACTGAGCCGTCTGAGAGTTTTGTAAAGTGAAGTGAGCCATTCAAAAGGGCGGTGGTGTCATTATTTTCCATCACTGCAGCAGCAGGAAGCAGGAAGCCGCTGCGGCAGTTTGACTACAGTGTGTCGAAGGGACAAAATAGCAATTGCGATGTAAAAAACAAAACATGTTATGTTCAGACCTTTATCGCATCGCAATTACAGTGTTAACACTGACAGCCCTAATCCAAATGCTTGCAGTCTGTCTGGACCTGATCATAGCTGCTTGCAGCTGTATTTCTTGTTTTATAATGGGATTACTGTGGGCAGGAACTATTTGTACTCATATTAGTAATCAGTTTGTCCTCTCAGTCAGCAGAGCCTGCGGAGGAGGGGGAGCTGCTGATCGTCAAGGTGGAGGGAACGATGGAGATCGGATCCACTGACCCCGAGGTGCCGGCAGACGCCTGCCTCAGCAGCAGAGGAGAAGCCCAGACCACCACATCGCTCCCCGCTGCCTCAACAGAAGCCAGCGATGGCCGGGCAGCCAGACACCGCAGCGAAACGGAGGTCAGTGGATCTGACATCGTCACCTTTGTTGTCGGCAGGACAGCTGAAACTGACAGCAGCAGCAGTGACACTACCCACAGTTCCAAGCTGGAGTTAACAGGAAGTGATGTCAAAGCAGGGGACATTGAGCCACTGAACTCATGTGCTGGAATGACATCAAGCAGGGATGCTGTGCAAGCTTCCTGTGATGATGTAATGGACAGCAGGAAAGATAATGAGGCTGCGTTAGATACCTCTGAGTCCTCCCTGTCAGAGGTGATAGTCATTGATGGAGGGGGCATGTCAGACAAGGAGGGAGAGGAGTGTGAGTGGTCAGATGTAGACCAGATAAAGACAGAAGCAGGCAGAGAGAGAGACAGATATGAACAAACATCACCCACCATTCAGTATGCTGGGCTGGAATCAGCAGGACACGGGTCAGTGCAGGTGAAGTCCTCTCTGCAGGCAGGGTCTGTTCTTTTTCATAATGACACTCCAAGAACATCTTGTGGTGGAATTACCTCCAGTGTCAACTCCTCTCTGGCTCTGCACCGTCCTGTGAGCCACCACAACCACAGCTACAGCAAGGCCTTCTCCAACAGCTTTCACCTGGCTTTCTACCATGCAGTCACCACGGAGCGGCCGTACGGCTGCACCAGCTGCACCAAGCGCTTCTTCCTAGAGTCAGACCTGCAGAAGCACATGGCCAGGCACACCAGGGAGAAGCCCTACACCTGCCTGCTGTGCGGCAAGAGCTTTGTATGCCAGAGCCAGCTGGACATCCACCGCAATGTGCACACTGGAGAGAGGCCCTTCAGCTGCTCCATCTGCAACCGACGCTTCTCCCATCCCAGCAACCTCAAGAGGCACCAGAAGATCCAGCACTGAACACAAAGACCAGACTGCCCCATGACACCGCTGCACCAAAGTTTCCCTGAAGAGGACTAGATTCAGCTTTTTCACACAATACTAACAGTTTCACTTTTTTACCCTGACAGTTCTTTTTTAGCACTCCATTTTTATTAGAAACAAAAAGAGATGGAAGAAATGTAGAGCAGACTAAAAGACAATGCAGTACTCCAAACCAAATGTGATGTAGCAAAAATACAAGCAGCACCTCTCTCCTTGGACCTATCTGAATGCTTCTCCAGTTTATTTTATCATCCAAACCTTCACAGTCTTATTTGAAATAAAGGAGATCTGAACCTAGTGTGGGGAGGGCGAACTACAACAGAAAACTACAATATAAAGAATTACAGGATGTAATTACATTAAATAGCTTTTGCAGGAAAAATACAAAAAAATCAGTTTGAATCTTGAGTTTGACATAATGAAAATCATCAAGGATTATAATCGCACCATCAGGGAGTGTGAGATATATGAACATTCTGTATAAAGATGAAGAGTTGGTATAAAAGCCAGGTAGTGACCTCCTGAACTGCTGAACCTCCATGATTTGACATCAATAAAACATTAACAGCTGGTGAGACTCAGAGAATTATACTAAAATGAAAGAGTAGCACAACAGGAATCATCCAGACTGAGACAAACAGTAACATAGTGCCTCTCTCTCTCTCTCTCACACACACACACACACACACACACACACACACACACACACCAAAGAAGTGCTGCAGTGACTGAGAGATACAGCATATATAGTATATGTCAATTTTACATGTTGGCCTCATATCCAGATAAATCCACAAGTCACTTTTATGGAAAGTTTTTATGTATGTAAAGCCTATAAACATATCATCACTCATCAAATCAGACCATGAAACTGTGAATGAGCTCATTTTAAACCGTTAAAGCTTTTTCTCATGTCAGATCTTAAAAATGACCATAGTAGTATTTTCAACTGTCAATTATGCCAACTACATCCATGAATTTATGCAGCCCAGTTGCCAGAAGAAAATGTTGGCATTGTATGTTTCTGCAAACCATGAATACGGTACATTTGCATATTCAATGTATTCTCATAGAACGGTTTGTATGATATCCAATGAAAAATGCATGCAGAACAGTTCGTATTATATCCTATGAATTTGAGCCCCACAAATGACGTTACATCATTAACGTATCGATACGTCATCAGTTTCAATCAATATTTGCTTTAAAATGAACTATCACAATCAGCCAACATGCTTTTTCTTATTTTGCCCACTGAATGAATACTACATAAACTGAAAAGCATTCTGTTTCCTGTCTCCATCTGCTGGTGGGCCATCATGATAAGAGTATGCATGCATAATATGAAGAGATCAGCAAAAAGTGCACTATCGTACATGCCTAGCTTGCCTTGCCCGCTTGCCTCGTCGTTGTGGATAAGTGCTGCGCAGTGATTAAGCATTAGCTAGCTCACGTGATAGCACATTGGTAACAGTTAGGCTATCATCAATGTTGTGTTCTGTAAATTAAATGAGTTTTTTATGAATAGGCAGATTTATCTTTGCTAATGATGTGAAAATGTGTATTTTCAGACATTTAAATATTTAAAAGAAGCAGAAAAATATTAAAACGTATATTATCAAACAATGAATTGGCAGCCCCCCTGCATTACTTCTGAGGACCATCCAGGGGTCGCAGACCCCCTGTTGAAGGCCCAGGCGCTACATAATAACATGCAAATGTTGAGAATCTGCAGTTTGCAGAAAAGTACAATTTCAAAAAAAATTTCTGGTGATTGTGTTGATTTATGAATGTCCAATAAAAGACTTAACATACACCATGTGAGCAGAGAGGAATCAAACAAGAGGCCCAGCTTAACTTCTCCTCATTCTATACACTGTCAGACTCTACAGTCTAGTCCTCTGTGATATCATTAATAATGAAACTGATGGTAAAATGTATTGGGAGTTTCACTGTGACTAGAGGAATGAGTGTCCATCACACTCACTCTGTGTCATTAATTAAGGTTTCAACAGCAAATTAGGTTTTGAAGTTCATCAACAATGCAGCCTGAGGAAGAATGAGGAAGAACTGAGAATACTCTTCCTCCTTTTTATTATTATGTGTTCCAACTCAGCACTGTTGTGACACCGCTCCCTCTGAGCACCAGGTGCCAAATGTCACAGACTCTTTCTACTACACACACACACACACACACACACACACACACACACACACACACACACACACACACACTTCATGTATGCCTGTGTGAATCACTCAGACGTAGCAGAAATTCCACAAAGACAGTTATATTGAATGTTTGATGTGCATTTTAATGAGTGCTTCTCTGAAAATGGATATCAGGTTTCTTTTCATAGATTTCTGTTTCCTCTCTAATCAATAAGGACTTGAATGAGACAGATGAATTTTCTCATCATATCATTACGTTTAGTTTTCTAATGAGAATTCTTGTTTGTCCTTTCCTCATGTTAAGCAAGTATGATCAAAGTTGTAATGGTACTGTATACGACATTTCTAAATAAATACAGTATGTGGACATGGATTCTGCATGCGAGCAGATGTAGCGTGCTCTTACTGTTTGTATTCTGCAGTTAGCTGGTTTGAAATCCTAGGTGTTTCAAAAGAATACTTCCCCCCTCAAATGACCATTTGTATAACAATATCTCACCTATCCCACCACTTGTTTTTTTTTTTTGCATGCCTCCATGGTGAGCTAAGAATCTGAAAAATTCTTGATAATACTGTATGTGGTAAAAGGAGGCTGCGTTTAACGTCAGCAAAACTATCAAATAACTTGTGCAGTGCAATCCCAGTCTCATTTATCCAGTCATATGCTCAGTAATTCCCAAACAGACAGCCCTGTCCTATGGGGAGCTGAACTGAAAGTGAAACTTATCTATGCTCTCTTTAAAGCCAGACTCCACTGACAAAAATAGTAATTTTTCCTCACTGAACACAGGAGCTGCAGGTCTACCACTGCCACCATCAATTACTTTATTTTTGTTAGTATATGACTTAGGTGACTTTAAAGAGTTAGTTAGGATTGACCAAAGTCACACAACACCAAAAAAACTAACTAACCGAGGCTTTGGTAGACCAGCAGCTCCCGTGGTCAGCAAGGTAAAATGACTGGTTTTGTCAGTGGAGTCTGGCTTTGAAGAGTGTTCAGATGAAGTTTCCGTACAGTTCCCTGTTGGAAAGGGCTGTCTGTTAGGGATGTCGGAGCATACGACTGCATAGGTGAGATTTGGATTATACTACAGGAGTCATATTACAGTTTGTAAACAGATGTTTTGATACAGTGTTGCTGTTGTTATGTGTGGACCCCTATGACTTCAAATTCATCAAGAATTTTCTGTTATTGGACTCTACATTCACCCTGGAGGCATGCATCCTCATGAATTCAAAGTAACACAGGGTGAGAAATTGATATACAAAGGGTCATTTGGGGGGTGAAGTATTCCTTTAATATTTCCAAGTTGTTGAAGTGTAGAAGCGTCATTGTGCTCTGAGTGGAGTGCTTCTACACTTCAGACTGTCACTTAGATTGATTGCATCATCAGCTGTAACTGCATGTTTACCATTTCCTTCTGCATCCGTTTAATCAGCGCTATCAGCTCACCAAAGAAAAGAGAGAAATTCACACATAAATTTGGACTCATGTATACACACAGTGTAGTGTAAATATGCCAATAAATCATATTTTCATTGTATGGTCTGATTTCATGTATTAATTACTGTTTTAGTCATATATACAGAGTAAATAACTGGTCTCCACTAAATGATTTAATTATATCCAGCACATAATGTGTATCTAACACATCAACCCAGTGACTCCTATTTATGATAGATAATTACTGACAGAGCCTTGTGGGTTCCTTGTGTCAGCTAAACGCCTGCCTCCTCTTTCCAGGGCCAGAGATGTCTGAAAAACACAAGCAGTGCTCAGCGCAAGGAGGAAAAGATGCATGAAGTGCAAGGTATCAGCCTGTTTTTCTGTTACATTGTTTCCTATTGTGGAAATACCATTCAGTCATTTCAACCTATGCTAAGCAACTTCATACACTAGCCCACTAATCACTGGTGACAGTGATTTATTTATTCCGAAGTTTAATGATCACCAAACTGAACAGAGCATGTCCATGTTAAATCCCCCAGCTGTTCTGTGATGCTTTATTTCAGAGGACAGAGAGGAGGTGAAACATAACCAAAATTTATTATTGTCAATAAATTCCAGTAAAACACAAAAAAGTCTGTTTCTAAATACTCTCTGACTTCCTGTCTGTGGCCCTTAGCCCCAAGCCCATAAATACATAGTTTCATTTTCTTAACAGCTGCTCACTGTAGTTTTCCACAAACAAAGCAGAGGAAATAGTGTATGTGGTGGGGACTTTTTTAAGTGGCAGATCAATCCACATTTTGTTCTCTACCCTGGTGAAACCATCCTAATCTTGCGAGCTCATATTTGATTTCGCTAGGGCACCAGTAGTGGAAAATAACTTAAAGAAAGTACATTTACTTACTGTACTTATGTACTTGGAGTAATTCCATTTTGTGTTACTTTATAATTGTACTCCACCATACCTTGGAGGCAAATATTGTACTTTGCACTTCACTATATTCACTATATTTATCAGCTTTTGTTACCACTTACTTTGCAGATCCAAATTATCAATACAGCATATAATCAAGTGATAAATTCTGATGTGTTTTTATACATTAGCCACCCATCAGTAAATGAAGTGGTTACAATGAGCCGCAGCTTTACTCGCTGCAATATTAAAGTGACATACACATTAATGCATCCATAGTTATGTTCCAGCGATATTATATTAATGATACTGAAATGGTTCACTCTGCACAATGAGTAATTTTACTTTTGGTACTTTGAGTATATTTTGATGTTAATGCTGTACTTTTACTTGAGCAGCATTTTGGATGCAGGGCTTTCACTTGTAACAGTGTTTCCCACACAGTGGTATTAATACTTTAACTTAAGTTAAAGGTCTGAGTACTTCTTCCAGCACTGTGAGGCACAGATGAATAAAATATATCAGACTCTGGATAAACACACATAGTACGTGTTAGTAGATACATTCATTGTGTGTTTAAGTTTGCACATGTGTTTTGTTCACTAGAAGAAGAAGAACCAGATTTGTCTTTGAAACTTCATTTTTAAACACTGACCATACCAACATTAGAAATTCACTTTAGAAAGCAGGATAAGTCTATACCATTTTAAAGGGATGGGATTAGCTGTGTGCTGAGGTCCCGTCTGTCCTGTAAAGGAGCACAGCAGTGTGCGGTTTTCCATGTTGAAGCCCATGTTGAGTACAAATGACATTTCCACTCTCAAATACCCATACATTTACACTACAGCTCATAATGTACTGACCTATAGAGAATTTACATCTAAACCACTAGTGATCCATAGTGTATGCACTTATTCATATCAGACATACAGCTGTTAGTCTGTATATAATGTTTACTGTTAGCACAGTTTACTGACACTTTCTCCTCTATTGTTTATGCTTATCTGCATTGCTTCTAAACCAATGTCCGCCAGTGTGATGGGGGAAAAAATGTATAACTCTTTATAATTGGAAACTCTCAAAATAATGAAAAACTTCCTAAAAGTGACGAGTTAGTGTCAAAGTAATGAGAAACATTCTTAGAAATAATGTGTTAGTCTGTCAATATAATGAGAACCTTTCTCAAATTTATAAGTTTTATCTCAAAATAATAAAAATGCTTCTAGAAATCATGAATTAGTATCTTAAAATAAGATATATTCTCAATAAATATCTCAAAACATGAATAAATATGTCAAAATAATGCCAGCCTTTCTCAAAATTAAAGTTGTGTCTCAAACTAACAAAAAAATCTGAGTTTGTGTCACAAAATACTGAGAAACTTTCTCAAAAAATAACACCTTACTTATCTCAAAATAATGACTTAGTATGTCAAAACTTTCTTTAAATGACTTAACACTTGTCTCAAAATAATTAGAAACTTGTTCAAAAAATAATCTCTTATCTTAAAATAATGAGTTAATATGTCAAAATAATGACAAACTTTCTATAAATCATGAGTCAGTGTCTCAAAATCAAAAACGTTTTTTAAAATCATGACTTATCACAAAATAATGAAAAATGTTCTCAGAATAATGACTTACTTACCCCAAAATAATAATAATAAAAAAGGCTCTCTCAAAATGAGTTAGTATCTTAAAATAATTTGAAATCTTCTCAAAATGACTCACTACTTGTCTCAAAATAATGACTTTTTTTATGACAAAATAATAAAAAAAAAATACCACATCTTTATTCTGAGTTTCTCAATATTTTAAGATACAAATTCATTATTTTGAGGTCTCTCATTATAATGACTCACAGAATCTTTTTTTTTTTTCTGGCAGAAATGGCACACCAAAGGGCAAGCCAGCATCTCAAGGCACACCTGTATTTATTATCTGTGCACAATCGACTCTATACCATGTGTTATCACTTTTATCGTGACATAACTGTTTGTTTTTATTTACTAATATCAAATAATTGACAACCAACTATTACTCATGAAATATTTATTGACAAAATGATTCAAGAATTCATTTTAAACTTTTAAAAATTACATCAAACCACCAATAGCATATCCATTTAAACAGGAAATAATGTAAGATAATGTGATGTGTCACACACTTATAATTCCCCTGCGCGATCACCAGCAAATAGGTTCCCCATGAAGGTGTTCCTAAATTAAATTAAATTTAATTACATTTTTTCAGTAGATGGAATGGGTACACGCAATGTACTGATTAAAAATCTTAATAAGATTTTAAATTTATTCATAACTTTTGTATAGTTCCAGTTGAATATTGCATTAATAACGTGTGGTTATCACAAAATCCCACGACACACCTGGATTTGCATCATGGCACACTGTGGTGCAGCACACCATTTAAGAATCACTGGTTTACTTTATATATCTTAGCATATTCAGATCATTGTTACAATTAATACTGTTTATACTCATACTGTACATGTCTAGTGTATTATTGTTTATTTTGCGTTCTAGTTTTTTCTATATTTTATTCTGTAAATTCTGTACATCACTGTGCATTGTACTGCTTTATTTTCCTTCTGGTTAGATGCCAAACTGCATTTCTGTCTTAGTACCTGTACTCTGTGTGGGGCTGAAGGTCATTATCTCCATGAACAATTTTCAAAATGTCATTATTGTTATGTGCTTATTCAGTTACACGCAAAAACTGCTATACAATCATCTAAGGTTACTGACTCACCTGCCAAACAGCAATGCAGGGAATAACTGTGCCAAATGAACATAAGCTGTTGAAAGTGTTGCTTTTTATCGCAGTTTACAGTACAGTAACTGTTCATAGCAAGTTGGCAGGGATGTCAAGAATAAGCAGTTGTATTTATTAAGCAGAAACATGCAGCTTGTGTAGTCTTTGAAGCTGGTGAGTCAGTGCATTTGTAAAACTGTTGGCAAACAGAATAAAGCATCTATTTTTTCTAATTCTGTTTTCTTTGCTGTGGGCTCATCAGGTGTTATCCCAGAGAAACACAGTCCCTCCCAAATGCTGCTGGGATGGCAGCAGAGCAATGAGACTGGAGACGGGGAGCAGCCATCTTGTTCCACACACACAGCAGAAACTGTAGCAGGAAACTCATCATTCAGCCAATCCGCCTCTAGTTTCCTCACTCAATGTGACGTGGTCCAGCCAAGCCCTGCAACTAAGCATGATGTTATTGTGGTCAACTCACTTCCTCATGCAGCGGAGGACAGCTGCGGCAGTGCGTCATCTGGACAAGGTGGAGATGACGGAGCTGAAGAATTGACACCTCTCATAGGTCAGGACGACACCAGTGTGAGGTCACAGTATCATCCGCTGCTGTGTATTCAGATCAATGAGCAGCCCAGTGAAGCGATGTTCGAAGGTAACGCAGCCTACAGCCTTTCTACCTATAACAATCCCCCGGCTGCCATGGGAGCAGTGGACTCTCAGCAACAGCAAACCCAGCATTCCTGGTCTGGAATCCAGTCGATGGAAAACTCCCACTTCTCCAGTCAAAACCACCTTTATCAAGCACCCAGCAATCAGAGCAAGGAGTCTGGATCAGCACAGTCCCAGCAGCCCTGCCTTCCCTACGCCTGCAAATTCTGTTCACGACGCTACGCCCACCAGTGCCAGCTGCGCATCCACGAGCGTGTCCACACTGGGGAGAAACCGTACCAGTGTGTCCAGTGCGGGAAGAGCTTCGGCCAGGTCTGCAGCCTCAAGCGCCACCAGATGGTCCACACTGGGGAGAGGCCATTCCCCTGCCCCCACTGTGGGAAGCAGTTCTCCACCTCTACCAACCTGAAGGTCCACCAGAGCGTCCACACCGGAGAAAAAAGGTTCCACTGCTCCAAGTGTGGCAAGAACTTTTCCTTCCTCAGCAACCTCATCAGGCACCAGGCTCTGCACCTGGCCAAGTAGAGCAGGTTACACAGGGATGAGTCTGCTTCATAATCACCCTGCGCTGTGTGTGTGCCTCAGGGGACAAATTAACATTATATGACATTAAGCTGTTCAGGTGTTCATGATATTGTGTCCACCCCCTGTAGATAGAACAAATATGTCTGGTCTTCATTTCAGCAGCATTTGATCCTCATTTCCTTCAACCTTTTTTCTTTTGAAAATGTTTGGAAAGTCTTGTATAGAATTTGGTTATTAAAAAGATCTCTGACAGTTAACACGAGCCTTCCTGTGGTTCCTGAGTCAGGTTGAACAGATCTGATTTAAAATGAGTGATGGACTCGGCCATTTCTCCTCAGCAGAGTGGCAGACTGTAGAGCTGACTGTGGTGTGTGTGAATGTCTGTGCTTATCGGTGCAGGTCATGTAAGCATCTGTCTTAACGTTGAGGAGATGTAAATTTCACATTTGTACATATAGTTGCTAACAGGCAAATGAAACTTGTGAGCTGAACAGACTAACTGATTCACAAGCGGCTAGGTAGATGAGGTGATGCTGACACTCAGGGAATTCATCATAGTATTTAAATATGGAGAATATTTTCACCCAGACATCAAATTAACGGTCCAGTGTAGGATTTAGGGGGGTCTACTGGCAGAAATTGAATATATTATTACTATGTTTTCTTTAGTGTATAATCAACTGAAAATAGAAGTAATGGTGTTTGGTTACCTTAAAATGAGCCATTTATATCTGTAGCCAAGAATGGACAAACCAATTACTGGCTCCACATAGAGCCATTCACATTTTCATGTTTTAATGTCAGCCATTGTAGTTAGTAGACCCTCCGCGAGGGAACCATCTGAAAGAAGCTGGTTTTTTAAAATGTGAAACAGCTTTATTCTGTGTTTTACCAGTTTAAATCACCACATCAATTTGTTTAAGAGAAGAAGAGACCTCTGCTGATAATTCTGCTCCCAGTAAAAACCTCCCAAACATCTGGATCAGAAATAAGATGAGAACACATTAGCAGGCGCTGGGTGAGCAGCCTGTCTGCGATGAGCCAAGCATCGTAGAAGAAACATTCATATGTAACATGAAACTGCTGACCGGTTTAAATCAAATGGACCGGATGATTTAAACCGGTAAAGGTAAAGACCACTGTGGATAAGTCAGCTCCCAGTTAAAACCTCTGAAGAACGAACATTGAAGGAATTCTACCCTGGAGAAGTTTCAGCTGGTTGCAGTCTGTAATACTTAACCACTAGATTCCACTAAATACCCCTAAATCTTACACACTGGACCTTTAAATAGAAAAACAAGGACAATTAATGAATAAATCACTTATGCACTATAAGGAAATGTGCAATAGTACCCCAAATAACCACATAAGACACCTTTTAAACAATCAGATCCATAGGATATATTAACAAAAATCATGCAAACCAGACAATAAAATCCCAGGCTGAGAGGAGGCAGGCCCAGCAGTCCCCACACCAGAGGCCTCTCTCCTCTGCTGCTGGCACAGGAGCTCTTCTGCACCTCCTCCCCATACCAGGTGCAATGCACCTCCTCAGGAAATACAGCACACCTGGGCAGATCTACAGTAGAGGGAGAGGGGACAGCAGAGCAGAACACATACAGCTGTAACACCTGTTTGTCCACTCTGGGTTATTGCAGAACCAACATGGCGGACTGCGTGGAAGATGACCTGCTCCCCGTGTAAATACAAATGGCTCATTCTAAAGTCAGTCAGTCATTGTGGCTGACATATAAGCAAACATTTGCTTATTTACACATCCAGCAGACACAGAGCAACATTACCATTCATTTGGAGTTGTGTTTGTGTCCACCTGATGAATCCAGTTCACTCCACTTTAGCTCTGTGTTTGGTCTCCACCAGCTCCTAAGGCAAAGATGTTGGCTGCTAAATGCTTCACTGTGTTGACCAGCTAGTCTCCAGCTGAGTCTGTTTGCTGCTAAACAGGTAATATGTACAGTGTGTTTGTCAGAGCTTTTTCACTGATACAGTACTGTACAGGATGGAAAACAAAGAGCTAATTATTGCAGTTTTAAATTTAAATTTGTGTGGTAAAGGAGAAAAAAAACTTTTCAGGGGTGGAGCCAGAAACTAGTATCAAACTGTCCGAACCATCTATGTTGTTTGGGCAGTTACAAACCCAGCAGCTGTCAAGACAGGTACTGGAAGTGTTACTGGTTACAACGCCCACCTCTGTGTCTTCATCCTTTGCTTATCTGCCAGTGTCAGCCTGTCCTTTAACCATTCCTCCTCCACCTCTAATCATCATCATCAACCGGAGCTGAACTGACCAGTAACAGAGCCCTACCACCCCAGTGAGCACAGTGCAAACTCCTCTCTCAACTTACGATTTTTAAAACAGCACACAGACACTAGCCCTCACTCATGAACAAGACCCCACGGTACTTAAACTCCTTTGCTTAGGACAATACTGGTCTATCTATGTCCGAACCATCACCTATGGTCATGAGTTTTGGCTAGTGACCGAAAGAATGAGGTCGCAGACACAAACAGCCAAAATTATATTTTTTCGCAGGATGGCTGGGCTCAGCCTTGGAGATACGATGAGGAGCACCGCTCGGAGTAGAGCCGCTGCTCCTTCATGTCGAAAGGGGTCAGTTGAGGTGGTTCGGGCATCTGATCAGGATGCCTTCAGGGCGACCCCCATAAGAGGTGTTCTGAGCACGTCCCACTGGTAGGAAGCCCTGGGGCAGACCCAGAACACGCTGGAGGGATTACATATCATGTCTGGCCTGGGAACGCCTTGGGGTTCTCCAGGAAGAGCTGGAAAGTGTCAATGGAGAGAGGGACGTCTGGGGCACTTTGGTTGGCCTGCTGCCCCAACAACCTGGTCCTGGATAAGCAGATGAAAATGGATGGATGGACACTGAAACTATAAATTGACTCAATTCTACATATTAACAAACTATTTGATCATTAATGTGGTCAGGATTCTCTTAACTCAGACTTGCCCTTTAAACATGTATATTCAGCATCTATCTTTTGCAGTCATACCCAAAACACATGATGGAGTAAAATCTGATTAAAGCTATAAGGACATATTGTACTACAGCTAGTAGTTAGAGCCATCGCTCCAACTGAGGACACTGAGATCATATTTTAGCAGCCAGGGGAGAGTTAATATTATGCAATTAAAAAATAACACATGGCGTTATTTGTAATTGTCAAATCCAGTATTTTGAGATCAATATTTAAAATTTTAGTACAACTGTTATGCCAGAAAAATACACTAATAAATAAGGGATTCAGGTTTCTGTATGAGGAGAGCTTCAGAAATAAACTATTAATGAAATAAAAGAAAACGTTTGGAAAGAACTGTTGACTGTATAAATAATTTAGAAATACAAGACTTTCTTTTTGGTGTGTGTGGGGGTACTTTACAGACCTTGGACTCATGACCTGATTAATATTTCAAAAATCCTGGCTGTGACACGAGCTGCAGTCCATATATTCCAACCAATGCTTTCAAATGCAACAAATTCATTTTGAAGGATTTTAATATTCCTCCTTACTCTGGTTATTACGGCACGCAAACATAGGAGCAACTTTGCGTGCACCAAGGCTGTTAAATGAAGGCTTAAACACGCTCTCTCGCATGCTCAATGTAACTGAAGCTGCAATGGCAGACAGCACTAGATTTTTATTTTTTTTTTTAAATTTAATTATTCTACAATATTCTAACAAAATACAACAGAATAGTGCAGGCCGTGTAACGGGACCCTGAACGGAGGAGCAAACAAACAAACAAACAAAAAGAGATTAACCCTCTAAAACGGACAAACTACTAACTAAAACATAAAAAAAACGAACAAAAAGAAAACAAAAAAGACGAAAGAACAAAAAAGTGTTTGAGGCGACCCCTTAACATCTGAGATATATATATATATATATATATATATATATATATATATATATCTTATTCCGACTGTGAACGCCTCAGAAGAACGAATCAATCATCCCCATGTTTAATGATAAAGCGCCAGTGAGCAGATTTTAATGCGCATGTGTCGTACCTCAGCGAAATGAAGCGCTATGACGTCGTGACGTCTCCTCTTTTTAACCTCCTTGCGGCACACCCGGAAGTAAATAGAAACAACATTTTTATTGATAAGTCACTGTAGAAAATGACCATTATTGTCACCTCTCACGTGTCTCATAGCCATATGAGGCTTATTTAATTTCCAACGAACATTCAGCTGTCATTTCGTTGGGAGAAAAGTAACGTTATCGCGCTTTTAGGACCGAACAGGATGGCGACATATATGAATTTCCACACTCAGCTGGCTTCCATCATGGAGGTGTTAGCTAACGCGGCTGTGGCTGAGATCTGTCAGCTGGTGGACGACGGGTTTGCTACCCTGAGGCTGGAAATATCCCGGAGCCAGAGGGAGAACCTGGCCCTGAAGAGCAGGCTGCGGCTGCTGGAGGTCCGCTCAGGAGAGCAGTCCCACAGAGAGCCCACCCCCACGGCACTGGTGGTGACCTGCACCATGACAGGTTAGCCTGCTCAATCCAAAACTAACCAGCTGTGTGTCTTCATGGTGAACACTAGACATAAACTAGACATTTTAACAGCATTACATTATAGATTATTACCTTCCGACATTTATTTGTAAGCCTGTTTGAAGAACATTGAGTTGACTGGCATGTATAGATACATAACACATTGAAACAGGATTGTTGGGGAGCTCAAAATGTCAACTGTACTGGTATTAGTCTATGCACATCAGATAATTAATAATATTAAATTAATATTAAATGAAAAAGAAAAGAAGAAAAGAAAAGAAACCAAAGTATATCAGACTTTGACTTTTCATTTTAACATAACGTTACTTTTCAACTAGCCTATATAATTCAACAGCATAATAGAATTCTTGAATTTCAGTCATGGCTTTTGGTTTTGGTGTACTGCCCTTTAAGTTTCAGTGGCCCCATCTGCCCACCTCTATTAAACACTTCTGGGGGCGCCACTGGTGTATTCATTTATTCAACCTTTAATTTTTTAACTCAGAAATAGGACCCCATTAACAATAGCCCAGTAATTAAAAAACAAACAGTGAAACAAACAGGTCCCTGAGAATACAAATAGGAAACTTGTCACTATAACAGGATCTTGTTTTACAGTACAGTAGAAAGACCTCCTGCAGCCTGAGCATATACCAGCTCCCCTGACTTGTGATAGACACTAAAATATGATATTCAATCCCTTCTTTGTTGGTAAATCAGGAGCCAGAGCCATATGCCTCATCTAATATCATGTATTTGATTCATATGTTTAAGTCAGGTTCTCTGGGCTCTGCTGTGAACAATTTCATTAGCACTGTCAGCAGGAGGGGTGCAGTTGCAAGGGCTACCAACACTGAACAGGAAGTTAAACATCTGACAACACTGTTATCACTCAACATCTAATCACCTGTATGGCAAAGAGTCCACATAATGACAGTGTAACAGTAGACTTATTATAATGAACTCCTCTGATTTGCTTTGAGCAGATCATCACTCTGGAGAAGACAGCCCTGCCATTACCAAAAGAAATGTGAAGTGCACCATGCTGGAGAATACTGACACCCAGCGGTCACAGGTCAGTGCTGCTGTCTGTGCAAAGGTCAGCTTTTCTTTTTTTTAAAGATATGTTTTTGGGCATTTTCGCCTTTAACGGATAGGATAGCCAAGTGTGAAAGAGGGAGAGAGAGAGGGGGATGACATGCAGCAAAGGGCCATAGGCTGGACTCGAACCCGGGCCGCTGCGGCAACAGCCTTGTATATGGGGCGCCTGCTCTATCCACTAAGCCACCAATGAAACCAATGAAATACAGCGGTGAAATGTAACTAAGTACATTTACTCAAGTACAGTACTCAAGTCCAGTTTGGAGGTACCTGTACCTATATTTCCATGTTATGCTACTTTTACTTTTGCCACACTACATTTTGGCAGCCAGTGTTTTACTTTTGACTCCACAACATTTATTTGATGACAATATTTAGTAGTTATTTTGTAGATTAAAATTATTAAGATAAAATGTATATTGAAATAGATGAATTATCATGGGTTAAGCAACACATTAGCATAAAGAAGTAGTTGAAATAAGCTCCACTATTACCAGCTGGAACATCAAAGTGATGTAAACATGAATGCATCCATAATTACAATACGATAATATATATATGATTCTGAAAATGGATGAGTACTTTTACTTTTGGTACTTCAAGTATACTTTGAGGCCAGAACTTTTGTACTTTTACTTTACTTGACTTGTAACTAAGTGTTTTTACACCATAGTATTGCTACTTTTACTTAAAGGGAAACATCTGTATTTTAACCTGGACCCTATTTTCCAGTGATTTTACTTGTAAGTGACTAATGGAGATGACAGTTTTTGAAATTGGTCCAGTGTCAAGCCAGACAGCTGCAGCTGCAACTGTAAAACAGGCTGCAATGTAGTCCCTACAGGCAATTGAGCACCATCAATGTGCGTTCACTAAAAGTGCTTGTTTTTGCCACCGAAAGGGTCAGATTGTTATGGAAAGTGTTTGACAACATTACAGGAAGGACCCTACAAAGAATTTAAATGTATTTCTCTACCTTTGGCTGGGCTGTTTGTTGTTGTGACTTAGTCTCGCTCAAGGAGAAGTCTTGTCCTAAAATCTTGTGTGTGGTGACTTGTTGCAGGAAAATAACTTTGGAAATGTGAGTGAGGGTTGGAGAGAGGAGTGCCAGGGAGAGTTCACTCACTGTGTTGGAGTCCGTAAAGCATAGCTTAGTGTTGTTATCTTAAAGATTAAAGATCTTAGAGATTTTCAATGGCGTGGTTGAATAACTGGCTGATTTCCACAATCTGGAAAAGTCAGCGAGATTTCAGAATGAGGCTTCTCCTTGAGCAAGGCTTGGTTACACACACTAACAAACGGACCGGTGAAAGTGAAAGCAAAACTATTCATTTCTTAGTAGGGTCTTTCCCATTATGTTGTTTGACATTTACACACTTTTCTACCAAAATGAAGGGCTAAAATTAGCACGTTCATGCAGGAGTTTTATTTCCATCCCTGCCAATTGAAGCTGATCAGAGCTTGAGCTGAGAAATACCTATGAATACTGTAGAGTCATTTTACGCTAGAGTGAATGTTGATTGTAACCCTGCAACTAAAAATTAAACTTAGGGTAAATACTACAATTACAAAATCATTAGCTTTTTCAGTCCACTAGATACATTTTGCTACAATAAAAATGACTGAAATGAGATGAACAGACCAAACCCTTATTAGATTAAACAGATGTTGACAAAGTTTTCCTTTGGGGACACAATTTCGCGACAGTATATGTTGTTGCAATACTGTTATCACATATTGCAAAACATTTAAAACATTTTTGTATTGTGACTAAAGTATTGTGATAATATCGTATCTTAGGGCCTCCGCTCATTCCCACCCCTACTTGTAGCAGCTGTACATTGACGGTGCACAATTGTCCGAAGAGATTACAATGCAGCATTTTTTTGCCACTGCTGGCAGCAGCGATCTCTCTATTAATACAGGACCAATTTCAAAAATGGCACAATGGGCACAATGACGGCGCACAGCAGTGCAGCAGCTTCTCAGCTATGGGTGACTGGCGTACTTATCACTCAACACCGGCTCCCCACAAGGGTGTTTCCTGAGCCCCCTGCTGTACACACTCCTTACATATGATTGCTCTGCAAGGTCCCCAAGCATTCATATAGTGAAGTTTCGATTGACACAGCTGTGGTCTCCAACAATAAGTCTGTGTACAGGCAGGAGGTGGAAGAACTTGTGGACTGGTGCAGAGCGAACACTCTGCATCACTGTAGGGTAGACTAAGGAGATGGTTGTGGACTTTGGGAGGAGAGGTTTTTCTAAAGAGACTACTAAAAAGTATTCATGTGCATGGCTGCTGATAAACAACCAAGCTGTGAAAGACTTGAAGTGCGGCAGCAGTATGATTTTCCATACCTGTTTTCTATCTGCCAGCTGGTGGTTGTGACGGAGCAGCCGGTGGAGCCAGAGGTGGTGGTGATAAAGAAGGAAAGGCTGGAGGAGGAGCTGACAGGCTGCAGTGTGCTGGAAGACCATCAGACAGCTCCTCACATCAGCAGTATGAATGAAACACTTTAAGATACTGCACAGCTTCTGAGCAAACACCAAAAAGGAAGATATGGTTAAAAATGAAAGGTTGATGTTATCTTGTCCTTTTTTTTTCTTTAGTTGGACCTCAGTCTGTTCCTCTTGCTGCTGAGAGCAACCGCCCTCTAAGTGCTGAGGCAGAAATCCCCAGAGTCAGCGGGTATGAAAATCAGGGCTTTGCCAGACTTGAAGCTCGGCAGCACGAAGAGAAAGAGGGAGTGGAGGAGGCTGGAACTCAGGGAGAGGACTCTGATCCAGCAGACCAGAGCCACAGAGCTGTACCAAGAGGTTCTGATCCAAACAGAGCCAGGGAAATGACAGACTCAACCAAAGAAGTAGACAAAAATGCTGTGGACCCCAGTGGCTCTCTGTCTGCTGAGTCCAGTTGTAGTAAAGTTTCTGATGTAGAGACTACTCTGATAAAGACACTGGAGTCAGAACTGTCACCTACAAGCACTGGAGTGAAGGGTTTTTGTGGTGCTGCAGCAGACTGGAGGGCAGAGGTGGTGTTACCAGCAGTCAAACTGGAGGCTGAACCTTCCTGGTCTGAAGCTTTTAGCACATATAATCCTTTAGTTTCTGTCACTAGAAGTGAGTGTCTGAGTGGCAGCAGATTAACTAACACCAGTCACCACACAGAGAGTGAAGCAGCAGAGCTGGACATCAACAGTTTGGACTCCTCCTCCTTCGATGACCTGTTCTCCTCTCCAGAGGTGGCCAGGTCTCTGACAGTTTCTCACAAGCACTCCACAGACGGAGTCACAGGCACGGAGGAGCCTCTCTCATCCTCGTCTTTAACTTTCCTGTGCAGTGGGAGCAGCTCTGGGGATGCTTCCATGTCAGACTCTGTAACTGTCTCCTCCGTCAGTAACACCTCTGTCTCCAGGAGCAGAAGCTTTCCCAGCAGCACAGAGCGAGCGTTCGGCTGTCAGCAGTGCGGTCGACTCTTCTCCACTTCCAGAGACCTGGTGGTGCACCAGCGCTCCCACAGCGGGGAGAGGATCTACCACTGCCACCTCTGTAAGAAGCCCTTTGTCCACCCCCACCAGCTGAAAACCCACCAGCGGGTGCATACGGGAGAGAAACCATTCAGCTGCACTCAGTGTGGTAAACGCTTCTCCCAGTCCAGCCACATCAAGAGACACATGAGCGTGCACACGGGGGAGAAGCGCTACAGCTGCAGCCTGTGTGGGAAACGCTTCTCACAGGCCTGCAGCCTCAAGGTGCACCAGACTGTCCATACAGGAGAGAGACCATACAGCTGCACCAAGTGTGGCAAGAGCTTCTCTGTGCTGGGCAACCTGGTCCGCCATCAGAGCATCCACAATGGCAAGTGAGCACACAATATCAGAAGGGACTGAAGTGAATCAGAAATGAAGCAGAAGTGTAGTGTGCATATAAAGCCAGTAATGCTCATCATAGCAGACTGTGATGTCGTCATTTATACACATTAATGTTTACAATAAAACATGAAGAAAACTGCCTCCAGATGACTGAACACATTAACCTGGTGAATGAATCATGTTTTTTTTCATCTGTATTGGAATATACATCACATAGAACAAAGGTACATCCTGAATCAGACACCCATTGTATCATCATATCAAAATGAAAAAATATATAGTACTTGTGTTATACAGTAAATAAGTGATCAATTTGAATAGAAATAAGAACAATTTAAGACTCAAAAGAAAAAATATATGCAATCAAAATAAATACATGTGTGAATTAAACAAGTGCAAAAGGCACACTTATTTTATTCAGGTCTTTGTAAATAACTCCTGAAACCATTAAATACATAATTACTCTGAAACCTCAATTGAATGCGCAGTCCCTTTGACTAGCCTGATGTGGCTACACATTCTGATAGATATATGCCTGTCTCAATTAGAGGCCTGGTGTGGTTGCCAAGCAGTTCTTTCTTTTTTTTTTTATAGAAGTTCTTCAGATGTGTAAAACCAGGTTGTTGACTACCTCAAATTATGTGTACATTCCTTGATTACCCTGTAAGTTATTTATATTCCTTTAGTCCATAACAGTCCTCAGATCAGATGAATCAAAAGGGTTTTTAATAAAAATTCATCCAAGTTGTGAGTATTGTTTTAACAGGATAAAATAATGGTGTATCGGTATGTAGGGTGCTGTAATCCCTCAGTGCTGTAATGCTCCCTTTGCAACCTGTGGCTCCAGACTCACTCAGCTCTTTAGCCCCTCTCAAGTAACTCCCTGTGGCTTTGACAGAACATTATATGGAAACTAATAACTGTATTTTTGTGTGTGTGTGTTTTTTTTACATCCTAATTTGTTGTATGCCTAAAATGATTCTTACATTCTTCAACTGTAAAAATGTGAAGCCTATATACCAATTTTAAAAATGTTTGAACAGTTTGTCAACTTAAATGTGCATCATACATCTGTGGCCTGGCGCCTTTTCCTCTAAAAACATCACTAGTGATGGCTACAGAAATCTTGAGTCTCCCTAGCTAGGCGAGCTGTGGATTCCAAATCCCAAAAAGGAAAAGAATCAGGGGAAAATAAAGGATTGTGTCGACAAATTTGTTTGCTTTCATCGCTGCAAATTTTAAGCACCAAATTATCATAAATAGCCCACTGCAGAATAGCCACCTTGTGCTAAAACATATTAAGGGATGCTCATTTAGATCTGTTAGTAATGTTGATCAGCTGAATTTGACAAAAAAGGCTGTTTCACTTTTTTTATGAGGTTCAAATATGTTTTGCGGCTACAGGCAGATTTTTTTTATTTATTTATTTTATTTTTTTTGCCAAAATAGCTTTATTGATAGTAAAGGTTGCCGACCCCTGGTCTAATAGGGCAAAAACGATGAATCGATAACATTTTTTATCCAAAAGGTCAAAGGTCAACTTCACTGTGACATCATAATATTCTGCAAAACCACTTAAAAACAAAACACCACATGAGCTTGAAGAGACATGAATGTAAACTCTAAGTGCAACTTGACTAGTTCGTAGATACACATTGCAAGGTGGTAATTTAAGTTTTACCATCCCCAACATAGTTAACTTCTTTTTCAGCAGTTTCTCTCTCAGAGGATACAATATGAAAAATGATCACAAGTAATTTATGACCATTAAGTCCACCAGCCATGTGTAGTACCATTCACATGCATTGATTCTTGCCCAGGGACCTTCCCAGCAATTTAGAGTTATCAATTAACCTAGTCCCCAGTCTGCATGTCTTTGGACTGTGGGAGGAAGCCGGAGTGCCTGGAGAGAACCCACGCTGACACGGGGAGAACATGCAAACTCCACACAGAAGGGCTCCCACGCCTGGGATCGAACCGGCAACCCTCTTGCTGTGGGGCGAGAGTGCTAACCACCACACCACTGTGCTGCCCATATTGTATTATTTATTTATACTATTTATATTAAATAATTAAACTAAATCATGTCACGTGTTATTTAAAAAATGATAGTAATACAGAAGCAGGGTGTGTTAACTGTTGCCCTCTGGATTATGTCCTTTGCACATTTATTGACAGTTTTTAAATCTGAACTCCTGAAATTAATAAAATCTCTAGTTACAGATGACAGGAAGGTTATATTCTGGGAAGAATTTGTTCAAAGTGAACACATATCACCTTAAATAGCTGTCAGATAATTACAGAATGTTTGTTATTTATTGGGGAGACATTTTTTATTTTGCCTTAGGGGAGGGGCATACAACTTTAAGTGGTTGTATTTTTTTTTATTTATTTTACTGTTGATTATTAAAGCAAACATGCAGTCTAAAAAAATGCACAAAATTACATCATTTATCATAGCCAGAAACTGTAAAACAGAAACTATCGTGGGATTTTCAAATTTCCAACGGTCTATGGGCCTAGGCTTCCATCAGAAAAATCCCCCACAACCAAATCTGAGCTATTTTATTTTTTTATTTATTTTATTACTTATTTATTTTTTGTCTCTTTTTTTGCAACACACACACACACACACACACACCCTCCTTATTCCACTTTATTCTTATTGTAGTACGTCAGTATTATACTGTATGTAGAAGCAGTACCTATTTGTGAGAGAAATTATGTTTTATATACGTTTAAATAAGAGTATGTGTTAATGAAAAGTTGTACAGTTAGTTTTTCTCTGTAGTAATGACACCATAATAATAGACTGAACACTAAAGCTTCAGATGCACAGTAGGTCTGTTGAGATTTATCAAACGCCTTCACATGCACCTCAGTGTACAGTGTAAAACATGAATGCAGCAGCACGAGGCTTCTTAATCATCACATTGTGTCAGACTGAAGAGATTTCCACTTCCTCTTGTCCATATTAGCTCAGACAGCTGAGACAGACAGAACTGCCTGTGAAGTGATGCTGAACAACAAACTGACGTCATCAGGAAGCGACTCTCGCACCTCAAAGAGCCACAACATTCAGGAGCTCATAAAAGAAGGCAGACGAGGTGAATGAAACACTCTTCAGTCACATATCACAGAGTGGGTCTGGTCACGCCCGTGCACCGCAGCAGCAGCAACAGCCGTCCGCCGCGCGCATCTGTCCGAGCAGGAGCAGACACACAGACCTGGCGATGATGGCGGACTGTGTTGGCTTTCAAGCGCAAATCGCCTCGATTATAGAGATACTGGCCAATTCGGCAGTGGCGGAGATCTGCAAACTGGTGGACGATGGCTACGCGGCGCTGCGCTCTCAGATGGACCAGGAGCGAGAGAAGAGCGAGAAGGAGAACGATGCCCTGCGGCAGAAACTGCGAGAAATCGACGTGAAGCTGCGGAGCTACGAGAGGAAGATGAGGAGACGGAGTCAGCGGGAGGAAATGCACGCCGTTCATTTTAGGCCACCCGAAGGTAAATAGATGGAGAAGGCAGGAGGCTGGGCTGCAGCTGGCCTGCTGCACCATCACTGCCACATGACGGCTGAGGGAGTCATACGTGTCCTCATACATACATGCAGGAGCCTAATGGGCTTATTGATGAGCTCATCTTTCAGTTTCTGATTAACATGAGTCCACGCTGTAGCTTGTAGTGGCTGTCAGTGTGTGTCCATAGTCTGCTGCTCAATGTGGACCTCAGGATCATACAGGCACACATGTATGTCACATGTCCATGCACCATGTGGAAGGTTATGACTCTTATACTGGAGGAAAACTTTGCTTTTGAGTTGAGTTAGACTGAAGGCATGATCTAGACTACATCTGTGTCAGTTCAGGTCAGTTACAAACATGCTGTCTTCTGACAGACCTCTAGTGTTAGATAGTTTTGGTCTAATTTGTCCAGGTTTGGAGATGTCTACATGCCTGTCTGCTGCTCGGCTCCTCTTAACCCCTGCTCTGCTGGAGTACCTGGCCTCAGTTTGTCTTGTAGTATTTGGATTAAACACATTAATTTAGGATTATGTAATTGTTACACCCACTACAGGTCTCGAGCATAACAAATGACAGGAAATGAGGCAACGGATAAACAGTAGTCTTATCACAGAGGTTCAACTTTGCAATCTATATTCTCCCACTTTACCCTCCCGAAGACTGACCCAAAGCTATCACTGACAGGGCAGGGGTTAAGTTCCACTGTCACACCAGTGCACACTGTAATCTATACATCTTGCACTCGAAGAGCTAACACATTTCCAAAGTTTCCACACGTGATTATTTTCACTGCAAACAGTCAACCACAGCACACCATAAAACTGCCCTGACTGTCTGAGCGAGTTGGTAATTAGTGTTGGAAGCAGGCAGATGAAATAAAACAAAAACAAACAAACAAAAACTGAAGAAAGAAAATCAGTCCACCTGTAGGGCAATACCCATATCTTTTTGCCCATTACCAGCTCACTTGTTAGGGCAGACTAGACAAGAAAAAAAGACCTAACCAAACAAACCAAACAACGAAAACAGTCCCACGGCAAGATCAGCTAATGGACCACTGATGCTCTGCAGAGACACGAATGAATACTCTTACAAAAAACTTTATTGCAAAATATTAAAATGCATATGGATGAAATGTTAAAAAACTACATGGCTAATTTTAAAATATCTAATTTGCTCCTAACTATCCGCCACCTTCAACTGAGCAGGTAGCAGGCCTGAAATGCATGAAAACAATACATGTTAAAAACATTCAAACTCATTAGCGGAAATTCCTGCACACAGAGAAGAGCTTTAGGCCCACCAGTGTTTTCTGCATTTCACTGCCCAGTCTTCCCAACACACCAGCGTGGGATGAGATGTGCACCTGTCTCATCCCATCAGCTTGAACCAACACTACAGCCTGCATTCCTCACACAGGTAACCCTACAGTATATCAAAGGTGTCACTAATTGGTGCACCTCATTTTTTCCTCTGTGCCACCTGCCACATAATATATAGGCACAAAATTGAAATGATAAATGTTGTTAAACTACAGTTTGATCAGATGACCCTCTTAAAGCCAGCCTCAAAATCAGGTAGGAAAGCAAAACCCACATTAAAGGGCAGCTAAGCGGACTTTCAAAATGAATACATGTTGTAGTTGTTATTCTTATAGTCTAAGACAGTCCAAATACTGTAAGGAAACATGAACAACTCCACACATCACAAGTTTGAGACTTACTTCTCTGGTTTGTGGCTTTGAGAGAGAGTAGTTCATGTTCACAAATACTGATTGAACTTTCCCAGGCCATGGAAGTAACAATTTGGGATTCTTTATTTATGTGGTGTTCCCCTTTAAAGGTGCCATATTGTGAAAAGTCAGATGTCCTTGACTTTAAAAAGAATAAAGCTGGTGTAGGCGCTGTATAACTGCTGTGAAAGTTTTTGCTTTTATTAGATAGGACAGTCTGAGAGAGAGAGAGAGAGAGAGAGAGAGAGAGAGAGAGAGAGAGATGCAGCAGAGGGCCACAGGCTGGAATCGACATTGCCTTTGTATATGGGATGCCTGTTCTACCCACTAAGCCACCAGGCCCCTGTTATTATCAATGTACAGTCCCACACTGGCAGCGGCAAGACGCACTTCGGCGCTCCTTGCACCACTGTCCTGTTTCCAGTCTTGACACCCCCAGAATTAAATGCATTTTTCCCCCACTCTACTTGTACATACCAGCTCCTGTGGCAGCTCTTTTTCACTGCTCCTATGGCAGTTTGACTCCTCTTATCACCACTGATGCAAACAGAACTCTGTCTCATGTGTGACAAAGAATGGGTGAGAAAAGACACGTTGTTGAGGTTGAGAAATATCTCAAGTTAATCAACCCACAATCCCATCATTACAAAGACAATGCCTGAAAAGATATTGTCGGTGAGTCATAGCTCTGGAGATCAGCTCTTAAGGTGAGAAATCAACTGTAATTAGTGGATATCCACGTCTTTAAGCTAACACAGAGGTGGAGGAAGTACAGATCTTTCTGTAGTTATAATAACTTTGCATGGTCGTCTGTTGACAAGCTGCAGCACTACGCGTCCAGTGTGTGCTAGGGCGCCATGTGACGCGCCGCACCGTGGCAGTGTCGGTGTGTTTTCAGCCTAATTCCAGTGAAACGGCCTATACAAATAGAAAAATGGAGTGTTTCAGACAGAGGGTGATCACAGGTATATTCATGCAGACTGTATGAGAAAAAAAAACAGATGTATTTTTTTGAACATTAAAGCATGTGAACATGTTCTAGTAGAACCTGCCAAGTAATATGCCCCTAATGTCAAACTTAAAAACACTATATTCATGGATAAAATAGCAACGCCATCTATTCTAATGAATGCTATATGCAGTCAACAGGTCGGGGTGTTTCCAGAAAGAAGACCAGTTATCAGCAAAGACTATCTATTTACCTGTCTGTCTGTCCATCTGTCCATCGTAGGCCAACATGTCAGCATTACCCCTCACAGGAACAAGAGATTAATCAATACAGAATCATCTTTATGGCAAACTCCAGCGTCCTGGTTGTACTTTCTTTTCTGATCTCTGACTGCCTCATCTGCCTCACTGGTGCTGACACAGATTACAGTGCTGCTACGTCAACATTCTGGATAGTAGAGTCCCCTTATACTTGGGTTTGCTGTTAAACATTCAGAGCAAGAAGGACCTGTTCTGGAATTTCATTCCAGGTACTCTGGTTTCTTTGTACAGTCTGAATGCATACAAATAAGCTGATTTTGATTCAAATTACCAGTAGACTGATTACCTGTCTAGATTGTTCATTCAGTGCATGCTAGTCTTAAAACTAACATGGTCTGGCTTGTGGTCTTCATCAGGGTAATCAGAGACCTTGAGAGGGTCTGTATAATACAAGGCTTGCTGGAGTTTTGACCTTTTCGGATTTGTTTCCTTCTTCATGCACCTTGGAGGTCGGTTAAGTTGCACCAGAAATCCCTTCTCTGCTTCTATATATAAACACAAACTAAGATAAATGGATGCTTTCTTTGCTCCTACCAACTGATGGTTGTGTGCATGCTAGTATTGTGTGTATATTATCATACTGTATCACGATATTTTCCCTCCCAAGGGCAGACTGTTAAGTCTGAAGCTATAGGAGCTCATTCAGAAGCTAAGAAATGACTTTTAAGAGACAGGTTGTACATATATAATTATGACATTTAGCCAAAATAAGGGATGCACAATAATATCGGTACGTTATCTGTATTGGCCAATATGGGCTTTAAAATGAATGATCAGAATTGGCCAAAATGCTTTTTTCTTATTTTGCACAATGAATGAATATTACATACATTGAAAAGCATTCTATTTCATGTCTCCATCTGCTGGTGGGCCATCATGATTAGAGTATGCATGCATAATATGATGTTAATTCCACTACAGAAGAGACTTGATGCTCGCTAAAATTAAGTGGGGGGAAAAAAGTATATATATATACTGTATATCAATATTGGTATCAGTTATAGGCCAAATGAGTGGTCACATATTGGCATATCGGATAACGTCAAAATAGTCAAAATTGTATATACTTAGTTAAAATGCCACAAGTTCAAAAGGCACAAAAACCAGCGGACAGTACTTGCTCAGTGTTCCGTGCTATGTTTTCAGGAGCTGACGAACATCAGCCTGTGGTGCCACCTCTTCCTGTCGCCGCTGAAGACAAACCCTTCCATCACATTTCAAAGGTAAAGATTTATCAGCAGAGCGGCTTTTAATTCTTGTGAACATCTAAAAGCTATTTCAGGGTTATGTGTAAGGCATCTCTTCTGCCCTCTGAAAGAACCTCTGTGGTGTTGTGTTCATCAAACCGCTAAAATGTTGATGATGTTAAAGATCAGCTCAGAGATATCATCATTACATGGACTGAATCCTGACATTCCCAGCAGGAAGTGCGCTGCGGATGATGTCTGTTGGGTATTCTTCTAACTGGAGGTTAAAAAGTTCTTGCATTGTCTCTGCTGCCCTCATTATCTTTCATGACACAATGTGTAGTGGAGCATTTGTAACTTGACTCTCTTGTCTGCTGTGACATCATGGATTTCAGGCAGCCCACGTGTATGAACAAGGTCATAGGGTTGAGTTCTAGTTTTGTCCTGAGCTATGTGATCAATGAATAATGAACATGATGTTCCAGCTGCTTTTCACTGTATCACAGCAGGAGGAGACCAACATGTTGCCTCTGGTGAAGCAGGAGAAAATTGAGAGAGATGACTGCAACCCGGACCTCAAGGTGGAGGTCACCATCAGGGCAGAGTGTGGCCTGTCTACCGGTGAGTGTGGCTCTGGACATTCTTAAATCGATTTTCCGTTGATTGTTCTTATGGTTTTAATACAAACAATGCAGAGTGTGAAGATAAACTAGAGGATAGCTGATAAAAGTTTAACACTACGTCCTGGCTTCGGTAGACTGGTCAGTTTCTCTCCATTAATACACCTTATGGGCCTTTTCCACTGTCACTGTTGGCCACACCGAGTCAAGCCATGCCGCACCAATTTGCGTTTGCATTATCAGTTTAGACGCACTGCAGACAACAGGCTCTTTCTGCACCTCTGCAAACAGCTCACCTCCAACAGGTAAACTTCTTTTACCTGCCCTGCTTTGCAAAATCACATGCAGCGAACATACCAGGATTTTTGCCTGCTGCTTTTAAACATCTTCACTCAAGACAAGCTGTCATCAGTTAAAGACACACTCAAGCAGGTCGCCTTGTTGTAATGGCAATGCAGATCCCTGCTGCGCTGGGCTCATGGCCCAAACCAAGCCAAGCCTAGCCAGCCCATAACTGTCGAAAAGGAGCATTAGTCACAAGAGACATTTATTTGACAAAACATTCTGAACTTCTTCAGAAAATACAACTGATAAACAGGGATCAAAGTTGTTTTTTTATATATATATATATATATATATTTTTTTTTTTATTCTCAGAAAATGACATTTTCTGGGGCAGGAAAATTGATAAGCACTGGGTAGAATATCTTAGGATGGTCTGACCTAGATTTGTCCCCAAATGTGATTTATTTATCGTTTTCCCCCTAAATTCATACTCTTCCTGACAATCCTCATCAGCTCTCTCTTTGCTTTATAAAAACCAACTGTATGAAGAGCAAAACAGCAGTAATGTTTTTCTAAACTCCACTCACTCTGTTCCTCCTGTGCCTATCTGTCTATCTTTAGCCATGGAGCCCAGTGAGGAACCCCCTCCCAGCGATATTGTTCTTGACACCAGTGTCACCAACATCACCTCCTCCACCACTCAGACCTCCTCGTCCCCCACTGATGCCACAATGGACCTGACCTGCAGGCCTCGAGCGAAACGTAAAGCTACAATGCCTCTTGGCAACAGTTTGACAGTCAGCAGTGGGGTGGTCACCACCCCTGAGGCTGCTCGCAGGGACCTTGGAGGGAGCCTAACGGATGGTGCTCTGAAACCAGAGATACAGACAGACAATACCACAGAAGATGAACTTCATCCCTCTCAGCTGTCAGCCCCAGTAGCCTCAGATGAGCCCAGTCCTGAACGTCTCAACAGTCTGGGCCTGGACTTGGCCTGGATGCAGGAGAGAGTCAGCCATCTTGGTGCAGCGTATGCAGTAGCACAGCTGGGTTTAGGGAACACTGAAACTGGCCACCCCTCTGCCTCCTTCCCCACGCAGGGAGGAGGAGACAGTCTAGATGGCCCTCCGACCATGCTCTTCACAGGTGGTGCTCATGAAATGGCTGCTTTCGCTGCCTCCTTCGACATGGCTGCTGCCGCAGCGGCTGCTGCTGCGGTCGTGGCTGCACCACCTCCACCACCTCCTCCACCCCCTCCCCCTACAGCACCTTCTGCCACCACGACCAGCCAGAGGCGGCCTTACAGGAGCAGCTCTGCTGCTGCTAAAGAGCCCATGGTGTGCGCTGTGTGCGGGCGTGTCTTCCCCAGTGCAGCCGCCCTGGAGCTGCACCAAAGGGTGCACACAGGGGAGAGGCCCTACACCTGCCCCCACTGTGGAAAGGGCTTTGCCCAGCCCAATAACCTGCGGGTCCACCTCCTCATCCACACTGGGGAGAGGCGCTATCGATGTACACTGTGTGGAAAGAGTTTCATCTCATCCAGCCACCTGAAGAGGCATCGCACAGTCCACACGCAGGAGAAGCCTTACAGCTGCTCACGATGTGGACAGTCCTTCAGTCAAATGTGTAGCGTTCGCAGACACCGGCAGCAGTCCCAGTGTGGCCTGTAGACTGACTGCTGGAGGAGGTGGATGACATCTGGAAGTGATCCTTGTACAGTCTGGGCTCTGAAGGATGAATGATTGAAATCCTTTACATCCTTTACATATGAATTCTAGCATCTTATGTAAGCACGAGAAAAAAAGCAAGGCTGTATCCTGTGATATCATGGCACGTACAGTTGATATTTGTCCTAGATCATAGCAGTGATATGTGAATTCTCTTTTTGAGGCAGAATTCCCCTAAGGCCCTTTCAACCTTTTCCCACTCGTTTTAATCTGAGAGAGGATCTCAGAGTGGACTGTCAAAGAGTGCCTGAGACAGTGTTGATAACACTTAATCCATCAATTGTCAATTAAATGGTCTTGTTTGTGTTTACATAGCTAATACACATGGGCTGATACCGGAGGAGAGGGTCCTGGATTATCCTGTATCATGACTGATGGTGATGGTACACAGTGTACCTGCACTGTCCACTGACCTCCAAGTGAAACAGGATGAACAGACCCATATTTTGAGCACCTGACAGCTCGACAGTATTTATGTAATGAGGTGACTTATAAAATTGACCTAAAATACATTTAAAATTCATTAGGCGTTTAGCACGTTATTGACAAATAACTATTCTTGCCTTATCCTTCTGTGAGTTCAAAAGCCAGACTCACATTTCCAGACACTTCCAACTTTTGTTGTTTTTGCAGAACTGATGGCACAACTAGATTCAGTTTCTCACACTGCATAGTGTTGATATTAAAGGATGCTGAGATGTCCTCAGTAGGTTTTTTTTATCTGGAGGCAGATTGACTGAGGCAGAACCAACTCCAAAGCCGTCTTAGTGGCATGTTGTATTTTATGTAGTCAACTATGAAACAATGAACAGTAGAGAATATGAAAACAACAACAACAACACACTGTGTCAGCTGTCCCTGCATCCTTGGTCAAGGTACGTAATTCAAACAAGCTATTATAAGCTGTTATAGGGTATATGGTTGCCATTCTACATGTACGGTTACAAGTAAGCGAATGCAGGCAAGTGTCCATCACCTGCTGAGGCTATATTCGTGCTGAATGTGGGCGGTCCTGGTTGTGACGTGCATGGAAAGCTAACTTGCTATCAATGTCTTCTCCACACATACTTATGTGCTATTGTTTGAGGCTGTGACTTCGCAGGTCAAAATTGAACTCATGAACACGTGAAGAAGCTTTTTCAGTTCAGCTTCTTGGATGAGAGGTGAAACGTCCTCAAGAAATGCAAGCAAGTCCAGTTGCCTACGATATAGCACTTAAGATTACCATTAAGGCTCATTTATGCTCCCTTTACGTACAAAAATGTATACGTCCATTTCAAACGATGTTACCGTCACTGCCCACATACTTCCATGCGCCCTTTACGTTGGCATGGATGTTAAGAATTCTTTTCTCTAGTACTGCCGATGAGAGAAATTGAATTGTTATTTCTTCTTCGTGTCTCACTAGAGCTACGTATCGGGTAGTGACAGCAACACTGCCCGCACGGTGCCCGGTGGTACTGCTCCGTTTGGCCCGTATCCGTAAGCTTTATGAAAACGTGCAGAAATACGGACGAAATGAACGCGGAGCACGGACAGAAGGCTCCGTCCAGATCCGGATCCGTATTTAAAGTTGAGCATAAATGGGCCTTAACCTGGATGAGTGAGAATCTTCACCGACAACCAATTAGCAATTATTCGCCCCGTTTGCATTGAATTGAAGATAGGCAAATTTTAGCCTGTGTTAATTTCACTCATGTTTGACCACACCCTTAAGAACTTTCTTTACTGTCAGCTTGAGATGTATTGGTGACTTGCTTGCTAATAAGATACAACATAAAAAATAAGGCAGCTTTACTGCTTTAATTTACTGTCAGGAATTGTTTTTGAAGTTAAGACGAAGCTAGCTAGCAACAACTGCTTCCACCTGCCTCTAGGCTTTGTGCTAAGCTAGGCTGACCACATCCTGGACCTGTCTCTTTACTGTCCGCTAAAAAATGACCATATCATCTTCTTTTCTGACTGTGGGTAAGACGACAACTAAGTACATTCTGCAAAAATGTCATACTCTTCCTTTAAAGCACTTTAAATGTTTGTATAACTATTCTTTAAGCCATGGGCAGAAATTGGAGGCAGTGCTGATACACCATTTGTCGCCTATTTCTTGATATATTTGTCGCACATAGTCCACTCTGTTCCTCATATTGTTAAAGTATCTTTAATGAGTGGCCTTCTCAAGGCAGCCTGGTGTTGAATGGTAAATGTTGGCAGTTGTTGAATAAATTGTGTAGTGCAGGCCTGCGCCTTCTCCTGTATGACCGTGTTCATGAGTATATCAGTCCGACACAATGGCCAGAAAAACTGTTGGTATTGTACGTTACTGTAAGCCACAGATACGTTACATGTGCACTTTAGGTTATTTAGGTTGATGATACATTGAAACTTAACATTTAATGACACTGCAGTTAACATTTGGTTAGGTTTAGCCACAAAAACACTTAGTTATGGTTAGGAAAAGATCATGTTTTGGCTTAAATAACCTGGTTTGAGGGGCACAATCTCGGCAGGGAAAGCAGTGATTTCTCAATAAAGTCTCGAACAGTGGTGTCTCGCCTAGGTGTCATGCCAGTATCATCCCCTCCACCTCCAGATGACAAAGTCAGCTTGTAAACTGAGCCTCTGTAGAAATGCTGATAGGACCTGTATGAAATGTACAAATGTAATGTATTCATGGATTGCAGAAATGTACAATGCCAACATTTTCTTCTGGTAGCTGGACTGCTGTCACACTGATTTTCAGTGTATTTTATTATGTCCTCATTTCTTAAAATTAGAGGGGAACATGTCATATGCTGTTATCCAGAAGTTTGACCTCAAGCTTTGTTTACAGAATTGGGCAGTGACAACAGAATATTTCATTTCTTATTTTTTAGATACACAGCCCAGTGGATGCAGGCCTGCAGTGTTCCTTAATGTTTCACAGGTTGAACCCTGAGGTGTAACAGTCGTTTTAATGTCAATCATTCTTTGTTCTCAATTAAAAATCAAAGAACAAAGGTCTGTAAAAAGGTGTAAAGTAAAAACATATATATCAGAGAGTCGTGTTTGTATGTGTAGGTGTTTGGATGTAATTGGCACTAGCTGTAGGTTGCACAGCTAACAAAAATTTTGCCTTTTAGTACTCTTTCATGACATGTTCCGGTGTTTAAAAATGTATGGGTATCATTAAACATGAAAAAGGTTTGCAATGAACTTGGCTGTGTTGTTGGCATCATTTCTGTAGTGTGATCTCATTTATAAAAGGACTGCAACTTCTCTATCCTCTAGACTCCTCTCTTTTGTTATGATTTCAGATATATTCCAAAAGTTCATATGAGGGGCTGTTATCTGTCCTACAGTTGACAAAGGAGGTATGTGTGAATTTGACTTGTCTAAAGGTGACAGAACATAATGAAATGAATAGCTTTAATCTAATGAACAGCGGATTTCCCCATTTTGTTACACACACACAGATACACTTAAACATCAGAATTGCAATCTGTGAACAAGTCTTAAAGTAGTGCTTGTTCTAAAGTCTGGCAAATTGTCTAGAAACTATCAAAAATAAAGATACAATGATGGTCAACTGTGGGACGTGTCTGTTTTTAGTTCAGTCAGGTCTACTGGTTTCATTCTAAATATTAGATGTCCTCATTACACCAGCAATTATCTGTTATATTGTGCGTTTTCGTGTCTACATCAATCTGGCTAACATTCTAAAAGCAATAAATATTCTTTATTTCATATTTAGTTAAAATTTGACCAACAGACAGACATCAGTTCTCCCTCTTTTCACTTCTTTCCCTCCCTGATTTACTGTCCATCAGAGGTGGGACCAAGTCCTTGTTTTGCAAGTCACAAGTAAGTCTCCAGTCTTTGCACTGAAGTCCCAGTTCAAGTCCAGAGTCAAGATTGACAAGTCCAAAGTCAAGTCCCAAGTCTTAAACTTTGAGTTTCGAGTTCAAAACAAGTCATAATGTGCTCTTCACCAAATATAATACCATTTAAACAATGAAATAATGATACATTAGATTTTTAAAAAATCGTGAATGCTTTTTAAAATTTGCACTTAGCCTATTTGTAATAACAAGTTTGTTAAAAAGTTAGATTGGCAAAGCATTAGCTCGCTCATATTAGCCTTGACTTACTGTTCTTTGTGCAACTTAAAATGTCAAAGTTGGAAGTTGTTGCAACTGTTATTTTCAACCTCCACATTTTGCATCAATTTGTTTTTTGTCAACCACCATGTAGTTTTTGAACACAAACAAAATAATCTTTGGTATCATTTTTTTCCACCTCTCGCTCTGTGACCTAACATTAGCTCTTCATGGTCCTCTCTTACAACTTGACTGGACGCTGCTTTGTGCTCCCTGTTTTGGCTTAGTATGCCACATTTCTAATGTAGGGAGCATTTTAAAGGTGGAGCCATCAGCCCAAAGCCCAGCAAGCAATAGTCCTGATTTAAACGTATTGGCTATATTTAGCTCCGATTTAGTCTAGCTACATGTAACCCAAATCTAGCCAATTTAATTTTGAAATTGATTAAATGTAATTTTCGCCATTGCAGATGGCGTGCGGTATGATATTCGATCACATATGGAGAGTCAACAGTAATTTAAATATGTTTATCTCCCTTTTTTGGACATGGTCTCTACATAGCCATATAATTGATGACGTCTACACTTTGGGTATGGTTAGATGTCTACCAAATTTTCACTGACAGCCCAGATTCAGCTGTGATTTTGCCTAGACGTCAGGTCTTCATGTAGACGGCTATTAGACGTTTTTCAAACCAAAAAATGCTTGCTGGGAGTTTTCATCTAAATCTATGATGAGAGTGCTCATGACTGAAGTTAAATTAAGCGTTGATTTGTTGAAAATTATTAGTTTTTAAATTAATAGATTCAGGAGATGAAGGGAAATGAGTTGATTCTTGGCACACCTTTTAAGTAACATACTTTTTAATCTTTGGATTTGGGGGAAGGTATCAAGTATTTTCAAGTTAAAAGGCTCAAGTTCAAGTGAAGTCTTGAGTCACTGGTGTTAAAATCCATGTTAATGCACAAGTCTTTTTTGAATTTGTCAAGTCGAGTCTAAAGTAATCAAATTTGTTACTAGAGCCTGACTCGAGTCCAAGTCATTAGACTCTGGTCCACACCTCTACAGTTCATATTCAGACATAAAGAGATGTCTGCAACTAAAAAAAAATCCAAGCAATTTTTCACAACAAGCTTCCACCAGGTGTAGTGATGTTTCTATGGTGACACTGTTTGGATACACACTTGCTGTTCTCAAATGTCACTATGTGACACAGAAGAAGTTACAACTTTATCTTTGAACTTTGTGTCAGATATCTGTGGCCCAGGAGGCTCTTCCACTAATCGGACGATTGGTGGTTCAATCCCCTGTTCTTCCAGTCAAATTATCTTTGGGCAAGATATAAGCCTCATCCGTGCTATTGTTGTGAGTGCATGTGAACGTTAAACTGACAAGCAGGTGACATCTTGTATGGTAGCCTCATCCACCAATGTATGAAAGTGTGTGTGAATGGGTGAATGTGACATATAGCGTAAAAGTGCTTTGAGTATTCGGGGAACTACAAAGGCGCTATACATGTGTAAATCCATTTGTCATTGCATACGATATGATAGATATTATAGATACCATAGATACGATACGATACGATATGATACGATACAATACAATACGGTGTGATACAACTACATTGTCAGTTTACTCTCCACTCAAGAAGTTCACACACAAATTAGACAAACAATCACTCAAATGGCACATACCCATAAAAGCACACCATGGAGAACATCACATTACATCCTCAGACTCAGATCTTAATTAGCAGCACAGACTTGACTTGACTGACTCACACTTACCTCTGTTTACAAGAAATACCAAATATACAAATTTTGCCAACTGAGGTTGAGTGAGTTTTGGAACTCAGATGTTGGACTATCTCAGAGGGTCTCATTCAATAGACTTTCTGAAAAGACTGGCATGTTGTAATAAAGTACAGCCTGGTTCAGCTGCCTATCTGTGAAACTTCAAATTTGCGCTAAGATTATCGGCCAACCTGTGGCACATTTCTTTCAGGCAGCCACCAAAAAAGCGTGCTCAGACTTGCTAACAGCCTTTCTGGTGACCCCTTGCATGTTCTAAATGAAGAATATCATCTTCTGCTCTCTAACTGGCAGTTCAGAATCATTCCATTTATACACAACAGATTAAAAAATATGTGTATACATCAGTCTATCCTGTTGCTAAACAAAAATCAGTGTACTCAGGGGCAAAAATCCCATTTCATAGTTGGGGGGGACAATAAACAGTAAAATTTTGGAGAATAATTCCAGGGGGGGCAAGGAAAAAAAGTTGTAGCCTGTCTTTTATACAGCATCTTTTACCGCAATTCGACGCTTTAATCTTCTCTCTATCTCTCCAACAGGCAGAGTGAATGTCTATACTTATGAGAAATGGCTTAACAACTAAACATTTCCTGCAATTAAACTGGTATACTGGTTTATAAACAGTGTGCTGTGAGATCTGCCGCTTTTCGTTGGTTAGACTGCACGTCTTTCATGTTTGTCTCACTGACAGATGGAGAGCCTACAGACAGGTACCCATTAGCTACGAGCCGCTCCATCACAACCGTGCGTTATGGCCGCTCCTCGTCAGTAAACTGCACGTCTTTCATGTTTGTCTCATTGACAGGTGGAGAGCCTGCAGACAGGTACCCATTGCTCCGCCACTGACTGCTCTTGTCCCGTCCTCTCCCTCTTCTTTCTCTCCTGTCCTCTCTGACTATCACTAAACTCTGAGCTTAATCATTAGCTTTTAGCTCAGCAGCACTGGTAATTGAGTAGGCTTTTGAACAATGCAGGAGAAATGTTGCAGACAGTTTATATTATCAGCCTGGGCCTGGGGCTTGTTGTAACAGTAAATGGGATGTGTTGTAACTTGTGTAAGTTAAACTGTGTCTGTGTGAGTGAACATCTTACCCTGCAATGCGCGATGTGGGCAGCGGGTCCAACCACACGCTGCTACTGCTGCCAAGTAGCCCTGCCCGTTGGAAAGAGTGTGGGATATACCACTACTAGGAATGGGAGGGGGGGACTAAATCTTTTAAGATTTAAATAGCACATTCTTGCGCGATTATAATGAGCACCGCTTACATTGTGTTTTTAATAAATACTACTGCATTGTTCAAAAATTATTAATTGTGTCTCAAATTATTCTAGGGGGGGACAGCTTTACTTTAGAGGAGGTCATGTCCCCCCTTTCCCCCCCAGGATTTACACCCCTGTTTAGTACACTTGCCTTTCATTTAAGGCCCATTATTTGGCTGTAGGCTGAAGATTTGTTTCAGCACAGTAACAGAGTAGAATACCTGTGCTGTCCCACCATGTTTAGGTGTGACTTCCCCCGACACAGCCACCACAGCTAAATGAAGCCCCAAGCGGTGCAGCATCGAAGTCTCCCTGATCTGCCTCTGTTTCAATTTGGAAGTGTTTGCCCTAAGATTCTGCATTATTTGTCAGTGTTGGGAAATTAAATAAGAAAGCTAGTCTGGGATAAAGTAGTCAACAATGGAAACAAATGAACTCTGGTAGGCACTGAGGAGGATGCGCCTGTAAACAGAACAGTGATCCTGTTATCCTCCTAGGGAGACTCCTGGGCCCTATTTCAGAAAGCAGGACTAATAAAAACTCTTGAGTATGTTGAGCCTGAGATGAGGGAAACTCTGAGTTTTCCGTTTCACAAAGCAAGTTCAGTGTAACCCTGAGTCATTTCCTATGGCAACATACTCCGTGACAACTGCAGGATTGCTTCATCTAAGCCTGAGGTTGATCGCCTGCTGAGCATGTAGCAGGAAGGAGAGACATGGCGTGTCCTTTTGTGAATGAAGTGGTGGATGTTGAGGTACAATTTATTCAGGGGCTGTTGCGTATGGAGAAGGTGATTAGACCCCGTTTGGATGTCTCCCCGGAGGAGTGTCTATATGACAGATACAATTTCACCACACACTCTATCATTTATCAAACATTCTGTTCCACTCAGATACATCAAATATAACACCAATATGATACCAAACACATCACTGTGCTGCCATCCCATCCCGCTATAAATACAGATCAATTGTCTACAAAATAAAACCTGACAAATTTCTTTGCTATCCATTATACAGATTGGTTATCAGTCACTTCATATAGTGAGGAATAATATTATTACTATTTTTCTATTATCTCAGATGTAAATATTGCATGTTTCTTTCACATAAAACACATTTTTGACTTGTGAATGAGTCAGTGGAATTTCTTGCAGCAATGGAAAAAATACTGGCAATCATGTCTGCCTGGCACAAACCACATGTTTGTGAAGTGTGAAGTGACAGAATGTCCCAGCATCATGGTTCTTATATTGCCAGATTCCAGAGAGCCTCCCTTCTTCATATATGGCAGAATATGTCAACTTCCAACTTGCTATGCTGAGATATGTGTAAAAATTTTAAGAATTTAGTAACACAGATTTTTTTCCCCATTGATATAAAAATTAATATAAAATAGCCCAGATTGTCCTGAAAAAACAAAACAAAACAAAACAAAACAAAACAAAACAAAACAAAACAAGATATAGCATGTATATGTGGCCTTTATAATGACTGTGATATGAGCTTAAAAGTAAAGGCAGTAAAAATAACCCTAAAAAGGCCTAGGGCCCAAACTGTAAATCAAACTATTTTATGTCAATCATCGCATTTATCACATAATTGATTGTAAATCCCAGTGGGCCACTTTCTATTTTCCATCACATGCATTTGAATTTCACATACAGTACCTGCAATTGCATAGAATACCTCCTTGATCCTTTGGGTATCATGATTGTCCAGGGAAGGTGAAAAAGATGTTGAGAAACTGTTTCAAGGTGAGGTAGACTGCTCTTACCTGTAATGTGGTTGCTTTGTGTCATGGTTAATTCAAAAATGTAAAAGATAACCATATGTTAATGTGATCATCTCAAGCCCTATGCATGGTGATGCTAGAAATAATCAAAATGAATAGAAAATACACCCTTTTTACCTCTCTGCAAACAGTTGCCTTACTTAGCCTCTCAGCATCACCAACGCTATACAGGAATGTACCGCTAGCAAAGAACCTCAGTGCAACACAGACTGACTGCACAGTGGTCAGAGACTGGCTGCGGCGCGTGACCTTTATAATGTGTGGTTCCAACAAACTGCATAAATACACTATGCTCTGCCTGCTGAACCGGTACCTCTCCCACCGATAGAAGTCCGTCTGTATCAGTGGGTTGGTCCTGTCCTGGAAGACCCTTGGGGCTGGTGGTGGTTGGAAGGCCCTCTGGACAATGTGGACCTCCTCATCAACAGGATCCTCGATGAAAGGGCATGCCATTATTTCCTAATTTACTCTCTCTTGCTCTGTCTCTGTGTCTCTCTGTGTGTGTCCCTCTCCTTTTCTTGGATGCACTCCTTATATGGCCATTATCAGTTGACCTTAATTGACTTAACTGAGGTTGTTTTTAAATGTGCTTTATAAATGAAGTTTGACTTTGACTTTGACTTTAATTGGCTGTGAATTTGCTAGCCAATTTATTTATATATATATTTATATATTTATGTGTGTGTGTGTGTGTGTGTAAATAAATATGACAATGACATTTCCTCCTTAAGGGTTACATGAAATGTTGTATGGATATAAAACTTTATATGACAAGTTACACATTAAATTACAGAGTTTGAATGTAAAAGTACATATAAATATAACACTAATCTTTACCTTAGAGAAAACCGTTGTTAGTAAAGACATAAACCTTTAAATAACAAGCTACATAGGCTATTTAATTACAGGCTGAATGTAAAATGACACATAAATATAAAAATAATAAGATTTACCTTAAAATTACAGAGAAAAGTATAAAGATTATTAGTATGGACATAACCGTTTATATACCAAGCTACATATTTAATTACACATAATTACTGTTATTTTACATAAATTTGTATGTAATTTAAGAAAACAGAAAAGATAATGTATAATTAATATAGTATTTTTTCTGTAAAAAAAGAAGAGAGAAATGAATGTAGTTTGTCATTAGTGGCATAATACTTAAAATAACAGGCGGATTGTTAATATACAGATGTCTGTAATTTTACAGTTTTCTAGACTATTTTTAGAGAACAGAAAACCACTGTAAAAATTTAGAGTCATATAATGTGAAATTAAGATTTCTTTTTACAGTGAATGTATTAGTTGATGGCATCAACAGAGGTGCCCTGGAATGTGCTCTATCCTCTGATTGGCTCCATCTCTCACGTCACTGGGGGATGTGTTGAAGCATGTTTACATATCTCAACCTCAGCAAGGTAGCCATATGGTCACTCCTCCTGTACACAGGCAATGCTGTATGGCCGTGATCCAGAGTCTCTATTCTGTCTGTGGCGCAGGGCAAACAGGAACAGGACAGCACCTCACATTCATATTGTCACACCAGTCCTTATTTACCATTAAGCACACACCTCCTCCCTTTCTCTCACAAGAGTCTTCTGCTCTGTCAGATCAATAAGAAGAGTCTCCTGGCTGAATGACGCTGTCTGTTCGTGCCTATGTGTTAGCTGTCAAGAAAGTTCTTAACTGACAACTGCTAAATGACTTATTGTGTTTAACATTAGGTAAATATGTCAACCAGTGGTTAACACTTGCCACTCAGGTTATCTTTGCAGTTGTTTTTCTGAATCCAGCTGCGTAGCTAGTTTGTCAAGTGAAGTAATAAGAGACAAATTCTAGATAAAACAATTATTTATCAAATTCTGCTTTTAATGTATTGGAAATGGTCCCATTTGTTTATTTGGCCTGAAAAATTTGCAGTTAACTCCTAAACTCCATCTAAAAACAGGTAATGGGTGGTTACCATTTTGAAAGTCCAAGATGGCCACCACAGTGACTTTGGAAAAAAAATGGAAACATTGGTTTTGGGGTTTGTCACACTCTAAACTTCCCAGGAATGTATAGTTTATAAACTCCCCAAAGATTTTGAACAAAGGTTGAAATCAGGACAGAGTTAACCTGACAAAAAGGTAACAGTACAAAATTTGGCTCCTTTACAGCTCACAAGGTTCACCGCCAAAACAATTGGCTAATATTAGACTCGACCCCCCATGTCAGCCCCAGAAGCTACACCTATGTTTGTAGGGGGTAGTGCTGTCTAAACAGTACTGTCAACTCCAACACAGATACAGAGGAGATGAGCATCCATTGTATTGTTTTACAGCTGATGTCTCTGAGACCCCAAACTGAAGTATTGCAATGCTGTAATACTGGACTTCAGAGGCATGTTATCATTTTAAAACCACAAGCAGTTATCATAGAATTATAAAAAGTCATGATAAAGTATCAAAGTGATAAAAGTATATTTAGCTGAGCATGTTTTGGAGGTGTTGAAGAGGGTCTGAGGCAGTGGAGGAATGTGTCTGTGCACATTTACTCAAGTATAGTACCTCAGTACAATTTTGAGCTACTTGCACTTTACTTGAGTATTTTAATTTCATGCTACAGTGTACTTCTATTTTGCTACATTTAAATGTAAAATACTGAAGGTTTTACTCCACTACATTTATCTGACGGCTGTAGTTACTTTGCAGATTATGATTTTACATGCAAAACCTGCAATCATATCATGAGAGATACACTGTAATGTATTACTTTATCCAACAGTACATCAAGTACTTATACTTTAACCTGCTGCAACATTAAAACGCTGCTTATACACTGAGATTATAATCAAATAACAGGTCTATACAATAACACAACACTTACAGGGACCAAGGAGTTATTCTTGATACTTAAAGTACATTAAGCAAATAAAATGTGACGGCATAATGGAGTGTGTGGTATTGCTACATTTACTTAAATAAAGGACCGACTTCTTCCATGGATGACTTTCATATGTCTTGTATTGACTTTTAATGGCTTTTTGTATCTAACATTTAATGCTTAAGTTGTACTTGCTTAGTGTTTGTGTTTGTAAAGGTTTTATGGTATAAAATAATTCTTAGTTTCTTAAGGCTTTAATGTCCTTCTCCTCATCATGGCCCATATAATGATTAAGGGACACACACACTAATAATCAGTCTGACACTTTCAGAATAAAAGCACTTAGCTATAGCCACAATTTGCACAGAGTGTGTTGTATTGGCTTTACTTGAGATGATGTGTATATTTTGTTAAAGAGATTTAGGATTACTAGCCAGGCACTATATGGATGATTTACTTGTTTGTTTGTTTGTTTGGTGGCACACAAACAAACAGTATATGGGTTAAACATGCTGCTGCAGCATGCACATCTCCCATTCTTCTTATAGTTATCCAAACTGATCTGTAGATCACAGAGGCTTCTGACAGTCACACAAATGGTGGAGAGAGGATCTTACAAAACTATGATAATAGAATAGAATTGAATAGAATAGTACTTTATTGTCATTATACATGTACAACGAAATTAAGAATGAAAACACTGCAGTACAAGGCAATAATTATAATATATAGAGGTAGACATCTCTAATGTTCAAATATGTACCCTCCCCCACCCTCCAGTATATTGATAAAAAAAAATAACAAAACAATATTGCTGTGTTACAACAGACAACCCTACTGCTGTCCAAAAAAAAAAAACATAAGCAAATGTAATTATAATATAATATAAACTAGACTAATTATCATTATTATTATTACTGCTGGTTCTGGTATTACAGTGTGCTGCAGATCTGCGTGTGGTTTGTGGTTTGTGTTACCGTACCTCAGCAGAAGCTTTTACTGAACTGCTGGTAGGTACAGTCACTGTCAAACACTGTGCTGTCATTACTTTTACAGGTAAACAAACTGTGTAAAGCCTGTTAGCTAAACTTAACAAACCTATGGAGAAGAGTTTAGAAAGGGAGGAAGGAAGATACAATGAAAAGAAGAAGGGGAGGATGAGAAGGAGGAAAAGGAAGAAGGGGAGGAAGACAAATAACAAACCCATGAGGATCCATCAGTAGAACTTTCTGGGCCAAAAATATTATTAATCCTTGAAATAGCTTTGAAATCGTGTTTATAACCCACACAGCAAAATGGAGGAGCAATGTATAATCTGCATCGGAGACTTGATCTCACAGCTTTTAGGAACCAACTGCAAAGTGTTACCAAGTTGAGTTACCTCACCAGTGTAGAATTTAGTCGTGACTTCACACAATAACAGTCAACCACCAGGGGGCAGCAAAACAGCTGTGCATGTATTTACAGGCAGATTTTAAATAACGTTACACATTTTAACGTAAGTTCATGGGAAATTACATTATAATTTTAAATCATACTTTCTTAAGTAATAAAAAGTAACATAAGTCTTTAATGACGGCATTAGTTTACCTGAAAAACCAAAAAACACAAAAACGAACTCAAGAACTGTAACCGGAAATGACGCCATGTGTTTGCGGTAGGAGGCAGACAGACAGAGGAGAAGCTACTGTAGCTTAGCCTCCTTTTACCTGCTCAGCATTGAAATACGTAGGCTTTCCACTACAGCTGTAATGGTCTGACCAAACCTCCAACATCTCCTAACCCTGCAAGAGGAGGTAAACGGTATTTTCTGAACGACGGAGCAGCCAGCGAGCCACCGACCGTAGGAAGAATGTCCAGCCGTCTGGCCTTTCAGACCCAGCTGGCCTCCATCATGGAGGTCCTCGCTAATGCAGCTGTGGCGGAGATCTGTAAGCTGGTGGACGACGACTATGCGGTGGTGAGTTTGCAGATGTCGCAGTGCCAGAGAGAGAACAAAGCCCTTAAGAGAAAGCTGCATCTGCTGGAGCTGAAGATGGCCCGGGGAAACGCCGAGAGGAGGCTCAGAGAGAGCGCCATGAACAGCAGCCGATCGAGGGTGCAGATCAACACCAGCGACAGGCTCCGGGACTGCTCGCCTTCCACCGGTAAGATGACAATTACGGTGCAGCAGAGTGGATCACCCATGTCAATCTTTTTTTATTCAAATACACTGCATTTTCTTTGTACAGCTGGTATATGTATGTGTGTGTGTGTGTGTGTGTGTGTGAGAGAGAGTGAGAGAGGTCTAGACTTGTATTTTGACAAGTTCAAACACATAAATGCTGAGCAAACATACTGTAATATTAGGGCCTAAATTCAGCATTCACATGAGAAAAAGAAAAATAGTAACAACCTAATTTCATTAAAAAAATTTGAATTCATACTGATGAGGGAGTGTTCGTTACTTATCAGGGGGTGCGAAAAGGAGAGCATGTCAAATCATTTTTAAATACTAGGGAAGGACTTATGATTTTGTTTTGGTATGGGGAAGGCCTTCCAAACTTACAGGTTTGAAAGACATGTTTGCTTAAAAAAAAATCACCAACCTTTTACCATTAATCATAGCTAGTAACTGTAAAAACAGAAATTGTAGTTGGATTATCAATTTTCAAATGGTCCTTGGACACATCATGTGCAACGAATGCTGCCGTCCGAAAAAACATAGCTAGAACTGAGCTTAAAGTAGTGATATGTCATTAGAATAATTTTATTTTACATCTAAAATGTTTTCCAAAAATAAACAGTTTGCACTAACTAAACAGCATGTACAAAACAAGTGAAAAATTACGACTAATTTATTAGGGGTAGGAATCACCAGAGGGTCCATGATACAGTATCATCACAATACTTGAGAGTAGGGATGCATGCTAATATTGTCATTTGGTGATATTGGCTCTAAAAATGAACTATTGCAATCGGCCAACATGCTTTTTTTGCACAATAAATGAATATTACAGACACCGAAAAGCATTGTTTTTCATGTCTCCATCTGCTGTTGGGCCATCACGATAAGAGTATGCATGCATAATATGATGTTAATTCCACTACAGAAGAGACTTGATGATCACTCAAATTAGGTGGGGAAAAAGTGGATATGTCAATATCGGTATCAGTTATTGGCCAAATAAGTTGTTACATAGTAGCATATCTGATATTGGCAAAAAAAATCCAATATCGTGCAGTCACGATACAGTGTTATTACAATTTTAAATATGTTGCAATATGAGTAAGATAAAAATTTTCAGTCTCTTCATCTCACTTCAGCCATTTTTTTACAGCAGCAAAATGTAGGCCTATCTAGTGGACTGAAAAAGCAATTGATTCTGTTACTCTAGTGGGCTACCTGAAGTTTCATGTGTATTTTGTGAAGTTAATGATTTATATTATCAAAAAATCAATACTTGGCACTGTGTGACAATACAATATTGCCACACAAATTATTGGAATACAATGCTGTATCGATTTTTCCCCAACCTCTATAATTTACTGACTAATTTATGGTGGAGGGAGGGTCATGCATGTTCTGCCAGTCACTCAGGGAGGCTCAAGGAAAAATATTTGTGGCTTTGGCAAGGGTAAAAACAAAAAGTCACAACCCAGCCACCCCCCCTCCTCTGATAAATAAGGAACAGTCCCTTACTATCTATTATCAGAATGTGTTTGGGTGAAAGGTGACAGGTGTTGTAAACTAGTTTGATCAGCTGTTATACTTTAAATTTAACCAAAATGTGGCTTGTATACACCTGACTATACGTCACAGTGACCTGATACACAAATGACATATTGCATTCAGTGGTTTTACTTAAAGCTATAGTTGGTAATGTTGGAGAGCTAGCAAGATTTGAAAGCAGCATCTCCTCTAAGCTCCACCCCCTCCTCCCCTTCCTGTCAGTGCTCCGTCCAAAGCCACGGCCCCACACGAACTTGAACGTGCATCCTGCAGTAGGATTCAGCAGGGCAGAGGAGAGCCGAGTAAAATAACAAATCCCCCCCGAAGCGAACAAATAAATACCTGTCCAACAGAAAGACAGCAACCTCTGCATCACTTTTCAGGCCCTTCAGCTCCCTCAGTTGTCTCCACTGTTCAAAAGCTGCACCGATGTTGATATCTGGTTTGTCCTCTCGCTTTATCCAAAGCCTTTTTAGTCGCAGTCTTTTCTGCCTCCGACTTTCTTTTCTCAGCCTGTTTAGTAGGGCGAGCCGTTACAACTAACGCTGGAAGTGGTACTTTTGGCTGCATTTTCTCTGCCATTGCTCAGCAAACTCCTGCTAACTCGGTATTTCTGCTGAGAAGTGTGCTGAATATTTCCGGCAACAGTGACATGTGATGAGTGCGCGCAGGGAGGAGGGAGGGAGGGACAGAGGGGGGCTCGGGCAGGATGAGACATGAAGGCATCTGATTGGTTCTTTCCATTCGTTTTTACAGGCCTGCAGCTGCCACAGAGGTCTGATTTTTTTCGTTCCTTTTTCTCAACACATTATGTATTGACTACTCTCAGGATGGAAGGACCATTTCACCCAGTATAACAAGAAGTGTTTCTGAACCGGATTACCAACTATAGCTTTAATATATGGATATTTAAACTTAATGAGGTTTTTATCTCCGTGTGATACCTGTTGAGTCTCTTTTTCATTGTGTTCAGGATATTTGAAAGTTAGTCAGAATATTTATCTTAGTTCTTTAGATAAGTATACAGTTATTATTTATCTATTCCAAACTTATATGAGGTATTATCTAACATAATCAACTTTAGCATGAGAAAACAATACAGCAAGTCTGGGCTTATCCTGCCTGAAACAGGTTTGGCCATATTAGAGCAGTAATGATTAGTTGACTCACCAATAAGTAATTTGAAAAAAATAATTGCCAACTATTATGATAATTGATAATTGTTTGTCATTTTTTTAAAAAACAAAAATGTCAAAGTTTTGCCAGTTCCAGCGTCATAAATGTGAGAAGTTGCTTTTATTTGACAGTTATGATGGTAATTGAAGAGTCTTTGGGTTTTGGACTGTTGGTGGGACAAAGAGGCAATTTGACGACGACACTTTGGACTCTGGGAAATCATGACGAACATCTTCCGATTTTTTTTTTTTTTTGCCATTTTACAGACTAAACCATTAATTGTGAAAATAATCTGTAGACTGATAGAGAATGAAAATAATTGTTAATTGCAGCCCTATGGCAGATTATTGCAAAATGGACTATAACATAGCCAACAGTATAATAAAGACTGAAATCATAATTAATTTAATCATTAAGCAGTTTGATATGATGGTGACATTACAGAGCACTGCCTACACTGATGGAAAAGCTGACCTGTTAGAATTGTCTGAGTTGGGGACAGACAAGAGTTATTAAAGTTCAGAAGTGGATATTCTGACTTAGATATTGCCACTGTTTGTTTGCATGACCAGGAGTACTTTTTGGTGAAATACAGCTTTCTTTTCTGTTCTCCACCCAAACCTGTAACTTGATATGTTGATATGGAATGAGCCATGACGGTGGTTTCAGGTTGTTGTGACCAACACTGAGATCATCAGAGCAAGTTAATAACAATAATTTGATGCTGCTCTCCTGCTTCCTCTTAAAGGAATACTTTACCCACAAAATGACCATTTATGAATAGTTAGTTACACTGTGTTACCTTGAATTAGGAAGAAAACTTTTTTTTGTTGCACGCCTTCACAGGAAATGGTAAACATTTTGATTTATTTGTTAATTGGGCAGTGTGTTTAACAATGGCAAAACTATATCAAAACCTCACATCAAACTCACATAAATCCAAGTCTTATTTATTCAGTCTTATGCTCAGTACTTTCCAATCACATGCATTTCCACTAAAAAAAAATCCTTAGTATTAGACTGGCTTTTAAGAGAGTGTAGTTATGGCACCTCAGGTTTAGGGTTAGTAGTAGTAGGGTTTTAGTGATGTTTTGTTTTGATGTTTTGCCATTTTACATGGAACTATGTGGGGGAAAAAAATCAAAGTTTTCCTCACAAATTCAACGCAACACAGCATGACGAATTGATATACAAAAGGTATTCCTCTAACAAATGTAGGCTTGGTCTCATTTTCCCTCATTGTCTTGTTCAAACTGGAAACGCATGAACAACAACTGCCCCTACTGCAGTTTGTTTATAGTTTTAGAAACTGTGATCACAGTTGGCAGCTGTGTCATGGCTAAAAGAAGGTGCGAGGCTCTGCTTCATATAATCAACACGTTGTGCAGTCACTCTGATTCTAAATTAGAATATTTGTTTACCCCAGACACTGAGATCTTTTAACACCCAGGACTTTGATGCTATCTAATGAATTTGCTGCATTAAATAGACGTTATCACCCCAGTAGTTTTCAGTTAGTGGTCAGGTGTACTGTGTGGTTTTGCCTGTCATGGCTCTGCGTGTTGTCTGAGGAGAGTATTGCAGTTTTCTGACAGTGTCAAGCTGTGGGTTGAATTAGTCCGAGCACTGACTGTATGCTACATCATATGCTTCTGGGCTATGAAGTTGCATGATTCAGACATCAGTGCTGCCTCACTGCTGATAAGCCCAGTTCAGCATAAAGATAAATGTCACACTTGCTTTAGAGATGCAGACTGTTATAAGGTTTATAGTTGTTATTATAGTCAAGATAAAATCAAAAACAGAACATGTTTGACATTAGTGAAACAGCAGGTTTAGATTCATGAATTCTCTCTCTCTCTCTCTCTCTCTCTCTGATGTTTTAGTATGTGCATTTGTATTGAAAATATCTGTATGTATAATACAGTGTATAATGTTACTGTTCTATAGTTTGCACATTCACTGTACTTTATACGTCTAAATTGATATGCATTGTATTTTCTGTCTCATTATGACAGCTGTCACCCCTCTTGGTTTTTTTCTCTTGCCCATTTGATTGATTGATTGGTTAACATAAAATATTGATTAGCAACAGTATGCTGTTGTATTTTTAACGTAGGTGCAGACGTCCCCAGCTGCCTCTCTGTCAGCTCTGCTAAATTTGAGCTAAATTTGGGCTCTTATGTCCATTTTGCAAGTGTTAGTGGTGCTTTGTGTGGTTGGCTTTGGACGGTGGTGGCGTGTGGCTGTGAGTCACTCATCAGGATGAAGAAATCATCTCACCAGTCTGAAAAATCTCCTCCTGCTACCTCTGCTAGCTAGCTGCAAGCTAACCAGATTGATGTTTTCAAATGTAAAAATCAGAAAACAGGAAAAGATGGAGAAGATGAAGAAGCACCAGCTGAATTAGCATCCTGCTAGTCATTGTACAGACATAGGAAAACAAACTGTTAGACCTCCATGCTGCATCAGTTTCGGGCAGGATATCAGGAACTGTGACATCTTGTGATTTACCGAAACTTGGATATACCCTTGACAGCACCATTCAATCAGGAGGCTCTTTTTCTATGTGACAGAGCAGAGGGCGCTGGTGAGAGAAGAAGAGAAAGCATGTGCTTTACAGTGAATAATGACTTGTGTGACAGTGGGAATGTGAGCTGCTGTCCTGTTCCTGCTGTGGATCACTATTACACACTGTTCACCATTCACCATTATGATGCTGTGATTGTCAACACACACATTCTATAGTGTATCTCCTCATCTCTGCTTTCACTGTAGTGACACTATCAGTACTGACTATAACTATAATATTATTACTTTCAATAATGTTGTAAGCTACTGTCATTACCTGCATCTCTCTCTCTGTCTCATTGTGTCATACGGATTACTGTTAATTTGTTATGCTGATCTGTTCTGTATGACATCTATTGCACGTCTGTCCGTCCTGGAAGAGGGATCCCTCCTCAGTTGCTCTTCCTGAGGTTTCTACCGTTTTTTTCCCCGTTAAAGGTTTTTTTTGGGGAGTTTTTCCTTATCCGCTGTGAGGGTCATAAGGACAGAGGAATGTTGTATGCTGTAAAGCCCTGTGAGGCAAATTGTGATTTGTGATATTGGGCTTTATAAATAAAATTGAATTGAATTGAATTGAATTGACCATTGAAATGTACACTGTCAGTGTTTCTTAACAGGTGTTATTCATGTTTTTGTGTAGGTGGCGTGTTTGAGCGACGGATGGATGTGGCCTTGTGGTCTAGTAGAGCAGCTGCAGGTGAAGGAAACAGTGAGCAGATACACTCTGACAGCATCCAGAGTAAGGTAAGCACCCCAAAGGGAGTCAAGGTGGCTATGATATGTATGGACTCGAATGGATGTTAAAAGTCAGTGCTCAGGGAACAACACACAGGGATGGGACAGGTTGAGCGCATGTACTGTAGCTGCATGAATATGAAACTGGTCTTTGCTGAAACAGTGACAAAACTGCCTTGTTGTGAAGTCTCCAGACGTGGAGCTGGTGGAGCCAGAGGCAGTGCTGGTGAAGCAGGAGAAGGTGGAGGCAAACATGTCCCAAGAGACAGAGGAAGATGTGCCACTCATAGGAGATGATGGTGAGTACAGTATTAGTAGTAGTAACAGCAAGTACTACTCAGCCTGCGTGTGTTGTGCTGTGCTGTGCTGTAAGACTGAAAGCATATAGCCATAGGAACAGAGTGAATTGAAAGAAAATTGAATTGTTTGCTGTGGTTTGACAAGTACAAAAGAAAATGATGGTTGTTGTTACTTGTAATGGTGATGACACATGTCAGTGGGGCCATAAAGTGTCTTTCAAAGTGTGTGCGCTTACCAAACTAGGACTGACGTTAGCTTAACCGCCTTGTTAACTCATCGTAAAACTCACCAAAACCACTTCTGTTAGTCTTGTTAGTCAGCTAGTTAGTTGGTCAACTGCTCCAACAATCACCAATATGATTTGATTGAAATAAATCCTTCATTCATAGAGTTTGATGTGAAAATATGCTGATCTGCATGCTGCTTATCCCCACAATCTCTTTCTGCCACTCTGATGTCTTCAGAGCGGCGGCTCTCACCCCTTCAGAGGCAGCTACAATAACATTACAACATGTTTCAGCAAACATGCAATTAATGACAACAATAAAAACAGGGAAATAACAGTTAGGGTAATATTTTAAAAGCTGTGAAGTTGAGAGATTATGTCCCTTGAGTTATTGATATGCTTTTAATATGAAACACAGGAAGTGTTAAGTTTCGTAGGTGGTAAATTAAGGGAATACTTGACATACAAAATGACCATTTGTATAAATATTACTCACCTTGTTACATAGACTTCCTGAACGAAAATTTTCCTTGTATGCCTCCACATTAAACTGAGAATCCAAAAAAAAGCGAACGCTCTCCATGACTTGAAGTAAACAGGGACCACGTTTAATAATAGCAAACAATATCAAAACATCCATTCACAAACTGTCACACAACTCCGACAGTATAAGTCTCATTTATCCACCTGTCTGCTCAGTACACATGCATTTTTACTAAAAATAGGGCTGTCCCGAATACCATTGATTTTCACATTGACTAGTCATCCTGTTTAATTTGTCTTCTGATTAAATCGGAACCGTTGAAACAAGTTATAGGAAGCCTCTGCAAGTAACTGGTTGCTGGCAGACACTCTGTGTTGCAATAAAATGGTTAATCAGCAGTGCCGTGCACTGTAGAGCCGATGCGCTGCTGGTTCTGCCAGCCTGAATAGAATATAATGTCTATAGCCTTACTGTTGTGTACAGTCTTTATAGACTGAGCTGAGTAGTGATGCGAGGGTCGACCCGTAACCCACGGGACCCGCAAATGGACCTACGGGTCGGGCAGCAGTGATCGTCTGTTAAATCGGTGGCTATTGGCTATTACTGTCATGGCATCCGAAGGTACTGATGCGTTGAGCAGGTGACAGTCCGCGGTCTTTTTCAAAACACACTTGTGTCACGCACTCCAAAGAAACTTGTTGAAACTTTAAACAATAATTTATTGTACAAAACATTGACAAAAACGGTTCCATAATTCATATTAAATTCAAAAGATAATGAAAAAACAGCTACAAGTTAGAGGGAATAGTGATAAAGAGGTAAAACTTGGCATTGATCCACAGCCTGTTAAAAAAAAAAAATTAAAAAAACAACAACACAAATAACAAATTTTCATAACGTATACCTACCCATAGAAACGAATATTTGAATATCCGAATATTTGGGTACAGTCCTAACTAAAACCTTAAAATTTAAAACACGTCAGTACAAACAATCTTATCCATGGCCAATTAGCACACCTGGGAATGTACATGGGTTGAGCAGAGCTCATACGCACGCACCCGCATGCTCAGGTATGTCAAAGATGCACTACTTATAGTTAGATGTGTTTTAATAAGGTTTTACTGAAAATTAATGTGTTTGGGAAGTACTTATTATACAACTGTATAAATGAGACTTGCATTATACTGTCTGAGTTGTGTAGGAGTTTGTAAACGGATGTTTTGATATAGGGGCGGTTCGCTATTGTTATCACTAAATGGGCGTGACTGAAAACAATAAGTGGGTGAAAACTGTTTCTGGAAGGAAGAAAAAGTGAGATCAGCAGTACTGTTGAATTAGTGCTTTTGAAATGTTCTTAATGATGAATTAATCACGTGATCTGTAAATGAGTGGTGATAAATATCCATGATTGAATAATGATGATTAACTGATTAATCATTAAAAATCTTGTTAGTTGCAGACCAGTGCCATATGAGGCATGAATATTTTGTGTGTAAGAAATTTAGTCTGTATCAAAAGACCAAAGTATTAACTGTTAAATATTTCTTTATTCTTTGCCCCACATGGTCTGTCTAAAGGAGTGGTGGAGTGTGTCCCTCGTGGACCTGCAGGACAGAGACCCACCATTGAACAGCAAGACACCCAGTCCACCACCAGTCAGTCCCGGTCCCAGATCCAGAGCAGCAGGACAAGGCGTACCGGAAGCAGCAGCAGCAACAGCAGCAGCAGAGGAGTGGAGGTCAGTGACTCCTCTCCTCTCCTTAAATGTGAACTCAGTGCCTCTGTTGAGGTCAGAGACTCACTGCAGGAAACAATAAACTCACACCAGTATATTGATGACGGCAGCAATGACTCACAGTTTGACGTGTTGTGTGACAACAATAAAAGCGCTAATGCATTGGTTGAGGAGTTTTTGGATGAGCACTCTGGGGTTGAAGTGGAAGAAGTGACACCGTCTTGTTCGTACTCGATGGCGGCGGCTGATTTCCCATCAACCTCTTCCAGCATTAACGGCTGGCTTCGTTACGGCACTACTTTCCCCATGTCCCAGCCCTTCAGTGACAGCGGCAAAGTGCCCCATCGAACCAGCGCCAAGGAAAGACTGTTTGTTTGCAGCTACTGCGGTAAGGCTTTTAACCGTCCCAAGAAGGTGGAGATTCACCAACGCGTCCACACAGGGGAGAAGCCTTTCAGCTGCTCCACATGTGGGAAGATGTTCTCAGAGGCTGGAAACCTGAGGAAACACCAGAGAGTTCACACTGGAGAGAAACCATACAGCTGTGGGATGTGTGGCCGAGGATTTGCCTGGATAAGGAACCTGAAAACTCACCAGCAAAAGAGCCACCCTGAAATTGCTACTGAAGAGGAGACCTGGAACCAGGAACAGACCTGAACTATCTCTTACTGAAAGTCCACCATAGGTTGTAATCATCCAGCAAAGACTCTATGCTGGCAGTAAAGAAAGACTGCTAAAAAAAAAAAGAACATAATTTGTGTACAGGACCTTCTTAAGAACTTTGTAAACACATTTCTTAATGAAAACAGTTTTCAAATGTGACTCTGAGAGAAATAAGAAAAACATGTTACTAATCCTTAAGCATGTGCTTAAGTGTAGCAGCTTTTGGACAAGTTGAACGTAGTTGTGGTTAATTTGTCAGTCTTCTTCAAAGTGTTTCTTTGCACAACAACATGATCAAGTAAAGCTTTCAGATTGAAAAGTTGGGGCACATTTTTAGTAGCATGTACACTGATCAGCTACAACATTTAAACCACTGACAGGTGTATAGCATCAATCATCTTGTTACAGTCCTTACAAAATGTTTTGCTGGAAAATCTTGGGTCCTGGCACTTATGTGGCAGGGCAATGCGCCATGACATACAGCAAATCTGTTCAGGAATGGCTTGAGGAATGTGACAAAGAGCTCAAGGCGTCAACTTGGCCTCTACCTTCTCCAGATCCCAATCCGATTGACCGTTCATGGGACATTCGGGTACCCCAGAGGTACCCTTGATCCCAGATGAGAACTCCTTGGCTTAGACTTGGCTCTGACCTGTTGCAGCATGGACACAGGACCTCAAGGGGGGTGTCCTGTGGTGTCTGGCATTTGTGTGTTGGTGGCAGCTCCTTTGAGTCCTGTTGGGGTACCAGCATGTCCCACAAATGCTTGATCAGATTGGGTTTTGGCAAACTTGGAGTGCAGGTCAACACCTTGAGCTCTTTGTCATGGTCATCTGGGTCGATCCTGAACAGTTTTTGCCATGCGGCATGGCACTGGAGAGTGCTATAGCCCTGCAGAACATTGCATTTTTACGAGATAATCAATGTTATTGACGTCATCTGTCATTGGTTTTAATGTTGTAGCTGATTGGCGTATATTTTAAATGTGTAGTATCATAAACTGCACACACATTTACCATCCTTTCTGCTGGAGTGGATACTCTGCCTCCTCCTGGGCCTCATTTCGTAAAAGCATCTAAAAAACTCAACAAATCTCATGTGCAGACTCAAACCAACCACGTGTTTGGAGTTCTTGATGTGCTGCTTGACAATTGGGGTTGATACAATACACCAGTGAGTGGGCTGCCGACCCACGGCAGTAGGTTATTACACCTTTCAGCCTGTGTCCTAGCCAATTACTTTTGGTCCTATTCATTCTAATTTTACCTGGACCACGTCCCTTTCCTGTGTCATTTATAGAGAAAAAGAAAAAAAGACCTAAGAGGAATAACTTACTCCCCAATTAACCGTTTGTACATCAGTTTCTCACCTTGTGTCGTGTCGAATTCCCAAAGGAAACGTTTTGCTCACATGCTTCCAGTAAATGAAGAATCTAAAAATATATTGTTGATGAATCTAAGTCATTGTAGATGTCATTTAACAACAGCAGAACTGTATCAACATACATTTACAAACTCGGCTGATGCAGTATAATCCAAATCTCATCAGTGCTTCCCAATGACAGTGCTCTACTTTGCCTTCAGTTTTGTCTGATTGGGACTGAAAGTGAAAGTTTTCACTTATAGTCCCAATCAGAAAGGGCTGACTGCGTGGTAATGCATTGTGTTTGGGATGCACTGATGAAATTTGGATTATACTGCATCAGCCGAGTGTGTAAATGTATGTTGATACAGTTCTGCTGTTGTTAAATGACATCTACAATGACTTAGATTCATCAACAGTGTGTGCTGTTTTTGGATTCTTCATCACTGGAGGCATGCCAGAAAAAGGTTTTCTGCACTAATTTGAGGTAAACACATAAGACAGTCCAGTGAGTCCAGTGATGACAGTTCAGCTGTTTTGCAGGTGAAACAAAAGACAAAAGGGACAATGGGTTAGGCTGACTGGCTGCAACAAATTTTTGAAATGTTGAAATCATTGCAGCAGTTAATAGAATTGTTGTGAAGAGTGTATACATTGTATTTGACATAAAATAAATAGTCATTAAGAGATAATCATTGTATGTGTATGATTTTGTTGATCATTTCTAATTGTGTTTTCTGTTTGTTGAATGCACCGTCAGCAGAGCACAGCAGGTTAAAGGATCTGTGATGCTTACATTATTATGCACAGATGAATAACCTGGTAACTGCATAAAGATGCATGACTGTACTTATAAGCAGAGCATGAATAAATACTTTTTAGGTATTGATAACTTGAGTTAGTGGGAATAAAGGTATGAAGGCCTTACTGTGGTCTTACCTCAAGATATTTTGTCTTTCAAATTGCTTGAAAATTGTGTATTTGGCAGCTGAACTATGTAAAAAACTATCTGGGGAAGAACCCACAGAGCCTCCTTGCAGCTTATCTCTCTGACTGTTGGAGTCCCCCAGTAAAATCTGTCTGTTTCCGGCACTGACAGTTTTTCTTGTGCTTTGAACAGGATACCTTGCGTTCTCGTTTAAGAGGCTAGGCCCACCCTAAGGTGAAATCCAAAACTGCCTTTGAGTGGGCCTAAAATGTGGGTAGTCTGCTGATCTGTATGTTACACATTGTGTTGTTTTCATTGGTTGTATGGTTGGAATAAATAAAAAGTAAATGTGTTGGATTTTAGTCTTGACCAGTACAGGTCTGAGAACGGTATCCATGTACTCCCAGTAGATGTTTTAGAGCATTGTCATTCTAAATGTCAGACGTTTCATGTGTTTTATATATGAAATATTTTACATTTTGTATGCAACATTTCTTTTATGGAATAAAATGCGCTTCTTAAACCTGTGGAAAGTCTTATTTCACAATTCATGTTTTTAAGAATTAAGATGGCAGAACTTTGAATCGATGAAATCAGATTTTCATTGCTGCTATGATAAAAGATTGATCAGTAATTCAGCAGAGCATAGTGGATGCAAAGTGAAGAATTTCTAAAACGTCCGTTTCAAGTTGCTCTCAATGTACTTGCACAAACAGGATGAAAGAATTAAGGAAAAATTAGACATTAAGCTATAAACATTGTAGCAAAGGCAGGTAAAATGAACTGTTATGCACAAGTAGGTGGAAACATAGGTGTATATAAAAAGCAACAAACGGGATTTATATTTGACAAAATGTGCATTTGAAAGCACAGTGTGTATTTTAGTTGTGGTAACAGTAAAAACTAGTAAAAACACTGAATAAAGCAGTCTCACATTACAAAATATGTGTTTCTCTGATGCTGTTTGGTATGTGGGAGATAGGCTGTGAGCCTAGATCCTGCTAATGTGTGCTCACCTTTTTTTCCTCTGATAACTTGAGATCCAGATGTTTGGGAGGTTTTTAAGAGGGGCCCAGTAATCTGCAGAGGTCTCTTCTCTTCAAAACAAATGGCCCAATTATTAAAATGGCTAAAAACCCTGAATAATTTTATTCATTTTAGATAGTAAATGTTTTTTGTTTTGGCTCTGCTTAGCATGGAGAGGCTGCTAACTACGGTGGCCGATGTGAAAATGTGAATGGCCCTGTTTAGAGCCAGTGTTTGGTTTGTCTGTTCTGGGCTGCAACATGGTGATCTCCAAAAACAAGGACCCACTCCCTATGTAGATATAAATGGCTGATTTAATGGTAACGAAAACACACTGACTCTTTTTTTCAGGTGATTCACCAAAGAAAACACGCTTATGATATTATATTCCATTTCTGCCTATGTATCCCCCTAAATCCCACACATTGGACCTTAAACTCAAATCTTCTTAGTATACAACAGTGAACTTTTTGCTGGACAACACCAGAAGAAAAATTAAATGATTGACGAAAACACTGAATATTGCAAAGGAATAATATATGGTTCCTCTGAACACCTTTCCCGCCCTTCACTGCTCATCATGTTGTTGTGTATAATGTGTATGACCACTGTAGACAACTATCATTCTACTAGTGACAGACTACAGTAGTTGCTTGTTTTCAGTGCATCTCACACTGTACACATTCTGTATCATATGTTGTGTGTCTGCCATGCAGTGACATCAGACATTTCCTCTCCTTGTTGTGTATGCAGAAAGAGGAGGAGCCAGATGTGGTGCTGGTGAAGGTAGAGGAGGTAGAGCCGGCTACGGGAACTCAGAGCCAGACAGGCCTCAGCATACAAGAGGGTGAGTGGACGTATCCACCTCACATGTGAAGCAGTGATCACACAATGAGGTATTGATAAGATGATTCTCTGACATCACCCTGTTGGATCTGTGGACCCCATCTCGTATCAATGCAACAACATTCTGCCGTGAAACCTTGGGTCCTGGCATTCCTGTGGATGCCACTTGACACACACCACCTAGCCAAATACCACTGCAGACCTGTTTATTTAATCCTGTTCAGCAGATACACAGTCTGACAGAGAAAACCTCTCTTTCTCTTTGTATCCAGGGTTGGTGGAGTCGAGCACCGATGACTACAGAGCAGTTCTACCATTTGATGAAATCACACAGACTTCCACCAATCAGCTGTCTGACCTGCAGGAGTCTGGGCGTGGCTTCTCAGAGGTCAGCTATGGCCGTTCTTCGCTGTGGACTAATGGGGGGGATAGTTTTTGTCATGACGACAGCCTCCCAGGGCCATCCTCACATTGCGCCCCCCTCTCATTCCTGCCCACCACAGTCATTGGAGCAGAGCCTGGTAGCTCTGGGAGAGGACTGGCTGTTGAAAGCTCTAGAGGCTTCCACACCTCTGTGTCCTTTCAGCCGCAGGCTCCTGTTATCGATCTTTCAGAGGAGTCCAGCCCCACTCATGTTTTAGGTCAGATACAGGGGACCCAACAGTTCCTGGAGCCAGGTCAAAGTCAAGGTCAGGGCAGTTATAGCAGTGCCGATATGCAGCAGAAAATCCCCAAAAAGAGGGTTTGCATCTGTAGGTTCTGCGGTAAAGGGTTCAGCTCCCCAGCAAATTTAGAGTCCCACCTCAGGACTCACACAGGAGAGAGGCCATATGGCTGCAGCATCTGTGGCAAAAAATTTTCCCAGTTCTGGAACCTGAAGATCCACAGGAACATCCACACTGGGGAGAGACCGTACCAGTGCTCACTCTGTCCTGAGAGGTTCTCAGACCCTAGCAACCTGAAAAAACACCAAAAGAGACACCACCCACAAACATAGGCTGGCAGTCAGCGATATTTTAGAAAAGACCTAAACACGCTCTGTTATTATGTCTCAGAATCCCCTAAAGAGTCATAAATAACAATCCTCATATTTCAAAATCAATCACTATTGAAATTCACAGACAACAGTAAGATACTGACCACATCTAACTCTCTGTGCCAGACCCAGAATATCATAAAGGGAATTTATCTTCTTGCCTCAGACGTCAGTCAAAACTCTGCAGTTTATGGAGCAACCATCTTTTTACAGTGGCAAATAACAAATATCTCTATATTTCAAGTTGTAGCAATTGGAAATCATTTGTGAATCAAATCGTTTTTGTGTCAGGAAAGAGAAACTGAGAATGACATGATGACCCTGTTGATGTATATGATATATATAATAATATACTGATAAAACCTGGGAAATTAGAAATAAAGACCTGCTGCAGATAAAGACAAGGACCTCTCTGAAGTGGAGCTCAAAAAAAGGCGTGTTCCATTACTCAAGAATTTAAAGTACAGAACAAAAATTGAAACACAACCTTTTTTTGTGTTTGCTTCCATATTCCACAGGTTTAAGGTCTACGACTGTTTTCATGCACTTGATAGATATATGTCTCGCAAATTTTGGTCACAAATTTGTAAAAATCAATGTTAGTGAGCCCTTCTCCTTTTCCAAGATAACCCATCCACCTCGCAGGTGTGACATAGCAATTGCACAGATTTGCCTTTGGATGGTCACAATAAGAGACCACTTTAAAATGTGCAGTCTGAGTTTTAAGGGAGCGTGCCATTGACATGCTGACTGCAGGTATGTTCACCAAAGGTGTTGCCTGTGACCTGATTGCTCATCTCACTACCATTAGACATTTCTAGTGTCATTTCCAACTGATTGGCAGTACATCCAACCAACCTCACAACTGCACAAGTGGGTTACAATAACCAACTGCTGTCAGATCAAGACCCTGGTGAGGAAGATGAGCATGCAGATGAGCTTCCCTAAGACAGTTTCTTATGGTTTGTGCCAACCAATTGTTCCTCTCAGCTGTTAAGGTAGCTGGTCTCAGACGATCTTGCAGGTGAAGATGCTGGATGTGGAAGTCCTGAGCTGCTGTGGCTACATGTAGTTGTGGATGGACCTGCACTTGTATACTGACTTCCTAGTCTTCCAACCACTCAAAGCGCTTTTACGCTGGTGGCCATGGCTACCGTATAAGGTGCCACCTGCTACTCCATTTACACACACTCAAATACCAGTGGAACAGCCACTGGGAGCAGTTTGGCCAAGGATGCTTTGACATGCGGACTGGAGAAGCTGGCGAGCAAACCACCGATCTTCCAATTAGTGGATGACCCACTCTGCCTCCTGAGCCATAGCGCGGTGGCCTGTGGTTTTGAGGTTGGTTGGATGTACTGCCAAATTCAGGGAAACAGCATTGAATATGTCTTATGATGGTGAAATGAACATTCAGTTCTCAGGCAACAGCTCTGGAAGACATTCCTGTGGTCAGCATGCCAATGACACGCTCCCTCAAAACTTGCGACGTCTGTGGCATTGTATTGAGTGATCAAACTGCACATTTTAGAGTATCCTTTTATTGTGACCATCCCAAGGCACACTTGTGTAATAATGTCCACCTGTCAGGTGGATGGATGTCAGTATCTTGGAAAATGAGAGGTGCTCACTAACACTTGTTCAGTGTAATTTAAGGGTTAAGGGCCATGGCTGTATTTGAATTACTTGATGGTTGTCATAGATACAAACCTACAAAACAAGCCAAACACCAACAACAACCCAGTCACTAAGATAATGAGTTATATCTGTCAGTACAGGACAGAGTGGTGAGTTTGAACTCTGTTCAGAGAAATGTTCAGCCAGAAGTATATGTGAATATCATGTTCTTACCGTGGAAATGCATTTTGTTTGTCCTCATAATAGAGAAACGCCAATATATATATATTTTTTTCTTTTTTAAATCTAAAAGAATAATCCTCCTCTTGAGGAATGTGTCTTTTTAAAGTGTGATTATTATGTAAAAATACAAGACATTGTAGCATAAACATGTAATGTAAATGTAACCCTAGCTTTTTCTATTGTGTCACAATTTTGTAAAATCCTGCTCAGTGTCCACAGTTTGCAATGTAAATCATTAAAACTTTATAAAAACTCAACATGCAAATTTGTGTTTTCATTATAAATCATACATTACAAAATTGTGACACAATATTCTCATGAAATATATAACTCATACAGTACATTGTTCTAATTCACAATATCTATATTTACTGATACCCTGAAGGTCTATATGCCTCCATGTAGAGTTAGATTGCTCCAAATTTCTGAAGCACACACATGCTTTTCTTAGGCCTACCCCTCCACAAGCTACACTGCCTACCCCAGGGCAAACCTTCAGCCAGTATTGTGGGCTGTAATGTACCACTCACTAGATTTATAAAATATATTTTTAAATTGTGTCTAGGGTTGTTAAAGACTTTAATAGGTGATGTCTGTTTGTGCAGATTAAATGTTAGTCATTCAGTGATAAAGATGTCCAGAACATTTAAAAAGGGACAGTTCACCCCAAAATCAAAATGACATGTTTTTCCTTTTACCTGTAGTGCTAAAAAAAAAAAAGGCTGTAGAAATGTCTGCCTTCTTTCCATCATAATGGAACTAGATGGCACTCAGTTTGTGGTGCTCAAAGCGCCAAAATATTACATTTGAAAAACTCAACAGCAGTGTCTTTTTCCAGAAATCATGACCCGGTTACTCAGTTTAATCCACAGACCTTGTTGTGAGCAGTGTCATGTAGGAACTATTTTCTTTCAACTAAACCAGTAAATCATATCACTGCGCAGAAGGAAGTGTGCATCTACTCATGGATGAGAGGCTCATGCTTGTGACAGTGCGATATGTAAACATTAATGGCATCCTCCTCAGCTGAACTGTAACGTTAGCTAGCTCAGTGGTGCTAGGTGAGCTAGCAGTAGATGCACGCTTCCTTCTGCTCAGTGACATGGTCGGTTGGTGTGGTTTGGAAACATCTCTACTGCTGATATCTCCAGCACTCTGCAACTCACACCAGAACAATCAAGCTTGATAAATAGCACTACAAGTAGGAGGGATATGTATTTTTTATCATGGGGTGAACTGTCTCTTTAAGAACAAACGGTGTCATAAACTAGTGCTGTGTCTCAAATCGCATACTTCTGTACTTACACTTTTTTACACTTACACTACAATATTTTGAGTGCATAAGTGCACTCACACTGAGAAGTACGGAAAAATGCAGTGCACTGTGAGTACCCGGATGGTGCACTCAAAACAGTCAAGAAGTTGAGTGTGGAACTATGGACACTTCTCGCCCTCAATGGTCGCCATCTTGGCTACGTAGCCGAAGGGGAGGGACCACTTTTGAGGAAATGGCGGCCGAGGACTGTGCGACCGTGAACATCGCTGCATTGTCGTTGTACATGTGTTTTTGCACCAAGCACCATATACTGTTGTCGGGTATAAGCCAGCAGTATGTTTATTGGGTTAATTTAATTTAGCAATCTGTAATGATTTGCTACTGCAAACAGTAGCGTGAATGCTAATGCTAGTTTGCTAACTAGCTAATATGCGGTCGTTATTTCCGGTAAGTGCACAACAGCCGTGTTTGGTTTGAGCAAACACTACCCTATCGAAATTCGCGCACTAAGCCAATGAGTACATAGTGCACATAGTATACGACATGGAAGTGTACTAACGTAGAAGTACGCGATTTGAGACACAGCACAGGGCTATAACAGCCTTTGTTAGACCATATGCAGACGTACACTAAATTCAGTCAAGTTCAAAATGCCTGCCTAAGGACCTGTAGACCAATAGATGTGTGTATCACTAGGTTCCCACCTCATAAATCCCATCCCACTGTCAAAGTATTACAGCATATGGGAATACTTCAACATTTTGAAAAAAATACACTTACTGTCTTTCTGGTAGGGTGAGATGTTCAGTGAGCCTAATTCTGTCCAAAGGGAAAATATACACCTGTCGGCACCTCCGAACCCTTTCACACCATGCACACTCAGAACATTTAGACTAGTATTCAAATTGTGAATAAAATGAAATAAAATAAAACAATGTATACAGTTACTGATATAAGCCTTATATACATATAGTGTATACCTAGGGAGACTTTGGTTTAGTGGGAATGAGGATAGTGCAGAAGGGAAAACCAGCCTGACAAAAACTTCTATGTCACTTATTTAGTATGTTTGAGAGCAGAGAGATACCTCTCTACAGAGTCCTGCATGGGCTCATTTTTGAAAAGCCACACCCACCCATACCCATAAAGCTCAGTATTAGAACTGACCAGTTACCTGTCATTATGTCTAAGTCAAAGCTGCACCTGTCCACACCCATTACTAAAGTCCTGCGTCCCAACCTGCACTGATGATTATGATTATGTGATGTAATGTGAGTGACTGTAGCACACAGGCTACTTTTATCACATTAAGCTGGGTTCTTCATTCTTCACATTCTGCGCAATCACTGCCAGCTTAGAAAACATTTTAGCACGCTCCTTCCAGTACCATAAAACCTTGATGTAGGCTGATAGCTCATCCTGGGGCTGCAAAGTTTTATCTCTGGAATCCTCCACGTTGGTGACGATGGAGTCAAGGATTCGACTTGTGTGATTGACTTTCAAAATAAAAGGAATGGCAGCTTGATAATAGTGATCTAGATGCCAAAATATTACACAGTTACTTACTGCACATATTTTTTATTTGTTTTGTTCTGAAAAATTAAAAATAGATTTTTGTTCTCACCCGCTGCTGACCCACGTGTACATTTTTGCCTTCTCAAGTATCCATAAGAAATACAGCTGTTTGTGAGCTTTCTACCAGGATGGAGATTTACAATGACCATGACAAGTTCTCTGTGATGCTGATTCCCGGGAACCTAAAACTGTTCACCTGCTCCACCTCAGCTTCACGGATATAGAAGGGGGTGTGTGCGCTTGCCTCGTTTTTCTTTCTTCAGACAGTGACAGAGTATCTGTTTTTTGCATCTAAATATCTGAAAGAAAGTGAAAAAACATGATTCCCAAAATGTCCGCCTGTTTGTTTGGATGCAGTGCTGTACCCTGATTAGATTAAAGTTAACATCTGGTCTTAATGCACCTCTCTCCTGCTCACGCTCCCCGCCCCTCCTCCCCTCCAGTCTGCAGCACCCCAGTCGACGCCTGTGATATCCCTAGACCCCAGCAGTGTAGTGGCAGTCCAGCTGAGATTACCAGACACCAACACACCAGCCAACCCCAAAACACAACAACAGCAGAGATCCAGTACCAACAACCCTCTCAACTCTGAATACTCTCTGTTTGAACTGGAGACATTCTTCAACCGCTGGGCCCCTGATAATGAGTCTGTATCAGCCCGCGGTGGCCCTTCATGTCCTTTCACCACTGACGACTCAGCAGAGTGTGACCAGGATGGAGTTATTATTGTAGAAACTGAAGCACAACCTCAACCTGTGCTTCAGGCACCACAAGGCTCAGTTTCCTCAGCAGTGAGGATGAGTGGAGGGCAGAGTTGCTCCTCCATTCAGATCCAGCCATCTGTGTCACAAGGTAAGACATCGTTTCCTTTCCTTTGTAGAGGCTTACTGTGTCGCTGTTTTTGTGGTTCTTGGTTTGTTGTGCAGAAATAATTGGGGACTTTCAAGGGTGAGAAACTGAAACATTTCTAATTACTTAAAATTTGATGCTTCCTCAGATCACATCCTCACTGGAACTCCCTTCACACATGCAGTCTATCCCTGAAAGGTTCAGGAACATTTCCTGCATGGGGTCCTGTGTAAATGGGAGCAGGGACTGATAATCAGGGAAATCCTATACTGTCAATTTCCCACCGTAAGGCCTTGTACATGGGCCAACCTAAAAAAATCAAAGTACGTGTCAATTTTTCCCCAAGCTGGTATCTGTCATTTTAGGAAGTACTTAAAGCACTGTTTTTTGTTTATGTATTAATTTTTCTGATAAACTTGGTTTTAATTAGTAATATGATTCTATAAAAAGGGGTTGTGATGTCATGATGGACCCCAATCCCAAATGGATCCCTTAGGAAGTGGTGTCCCAATTCTCCGTCAGGTAAAGAGCTAACCTGATGGAGAATTCGGACACCACTTCCCCTCACGTGAACGCGCAAAACCAAGGGGAAGGGCTAAGACAAGGGCTAAGGGGGAGAAAAGGAATTGGTCCCACATCTGTAAGGGCTTAGGGCTTGAGTCAACGAGTCTGTAAGGGATCCATTTGGGATTGGGGGACTGTTTGCCAATCAAGTGCACACAATCAGTGGCGCACCTTGTGAATGTAGGTCGGCGAGCTCAATACTGCTACTGTCGCTGCCACGTAAACTCTGGCTCCAAATGAGGTAAAGACTGTGTGCTGATGCTCTGTTGTTTTCTACTCCCAGCCCTGTCAGCGGAGCCATCTGGGTCTATGCCTCTGAGGATGCAGGCTCCATTTTCTCATCCTCCATGGAGCAGAAAACCAGTCATGATAAGAAACGCACAGGCTCAGCTGCTGCAGCAGCACCACAGCATTCCCTCCGTACAGACCTCCACACTGTCCTCCACCACAGCTGCTGTCAGTAACACTCACAGTGGTGATAAAACAACTCTCTCTAGTATCAGCTCAACCAGCAGGACTATGAGCTCCACTGTGACTCCCTCTGTCAGGGGATCCACAGCAGCGTTTCGCAGCGTTGCACTTGCCGCACAGCATCGAGCCAGCCTTCAGGCTCGTCACAATGAAAGCCAAGCTACAAGCATCATACCCAGCGAGCGCCGCAGAAAGAGCTACATCTGCAGAACCTGTGGCAAGGCTTTCTCCGGCCTGTCCAATCTGGAGTCCCATGAAAGAGTCCACACAGGGGAGAAACCCTTCCGCTGCGACACCTGTGGAAAACGCTTCTCAGAGGCCGGGAACCTTAAGAAGCACCAGAGAGTGCACACCGGGGAGAAACCCTTCAGCTGTGACCAGTGTGGGAAGAGGTTCGCTTGGATCTGCAACCTGAGGACGCACCAGCAATCTGCCACAGGCTGCGGACCGCAAGCCAGAGGAGGGCTGGGACTGGGCTGATGACAGAGGAGACGGTGGGGGACAGGACTGTTAATGATAGTAGTGTTTCATTCACACACACAGAGGCACATCGTTGCCATTTCTTCATTCTTAAATAGGGATACAACAACAATACGAAGTGTGGAACAGTTACTATATTTACTAATTCTGTATTTTATCTTTCCACATGTTTTGTATCTTTGATATATGATGAAACACTGTACGACCATTAGCTCTCAGTTAAAAGACCAAACCAGTGTTTTTCATTAGTTACAAATCATGTGTCCTTTACATTTCTACTGGACGATTACTAAAGTTAAGTTGTTTTTTTTTGAAGTTTTGAATGTATTGTTCCAGGCAGTCACTGCTTTCATTTAAAGGTCAGGTGTGTAGGATTTAGTGGGATTTAGTGGAGAGTAGCGGCAGCTCCTTTAACACCTGGCCTGTTCAAGGCCAGAATTTCATGCTGTTATTTATTGCAGTTATAGACCATGTACGGGACAGGTGGGAAGTTATGAGAACATGTTATGTGTATGACGCACTGCTGGGATATTTAAAAAGCAGCTAAAAGCAGTTAGCAGCTAACTCAAAGAAGAAAAACAGCGGCTGGAAATGTCCGCAAATTTGGAAAACAATGAAGTCCAGGAGGTCCTTACCCTCCCAGCAGAGGATGAGATCAGCTGCTATATAACAGGGATGGTAAATTATTGTTTTTGTCATACTAGGCCAGAGGCTGAGGCTGTTGTGTTACATGTCACGCCCATCACGCCGTGTAAAATCACTCTGGAGCAGCACAATGCTGACATTGTTGGTTCTGTGTAAAAAAAGGTGGCATAAAGAGGGGACTTGGTAGCTGCCCTGAAGTGTGATCTCTGTTAAAGGGCTGGTGAGGAATGCAGACTGCAACCAGCTGCAACTTCTTTTGGTTAGAATTCCTTCACCGTTCATTGTTCAGGAGTTTTTTACTGGGAGCTGAATTATCCACAGAGGTCTCCTCCTCTCCAAAACAAACAGACCTGGTGATTTAAACAGGTAAAAACACTAAATAAATCAGTTTCACATAATGAATTAGTGTTTTTCTGACACTGCTCATTGCAGATGGGCTTCTAACTATGGTAGGTGACGCGAAAACGGGATAACACAAATGGCCCTATCTAGAGACACTGGTTTGTGTCTTCTGTGCCACTGTAGAAACATGGTGGGGCAACATGGTGATCTCCATAAACATAGACCTGCTCCCTGTGTAGATATAAACAGCATATTCTATGATGACAAAAACACATTGGGTCTCATTCATGAAACTTGGGCAGAATGAATTTGTGTGTAAACTGTTCGCAGAAGAACATTTACATGTAATTTGGCATTTAGGAGAGAGAACTGTTAATTTAACACTAAAGTCTGGTGTTGACTGCTACAGTGGAGGCACGTCGCTCTCTCCCCTGACAGAGATGTCTCTCTGATGATGCAAGCAATGCACTCATCTGCAGCTGTGACTGGGAAGAGCCTCCTGTAGCTGTTGGATTTTTTTGTGTGTGCGTGTAATAATGCGTTTTTTTTGCATTATGTTTCATATCGAACTGTTTTCTTTTAAATTTTTGGATGGGTCTTACAACAGAGGACATCTGTTACCTCCTTCCAGGCCTTTGATCTACCTATCCCTGTCATACTACTACTAACAAAAAAAATAAAATGTGTCTCTCAACCCCACTTTATCCAAAATAACTTCACTTGTCGGAAAAGTTTTTCTTCCTCTCTCTCTTTCTTTGTTGGCTCCATGTTCGCAGGTCAACAGGATAGTAATCATCACCTCCATACATGGTGGTCACTGGCTATTTATGGGCTGGGATGTATGCTATTTACTGACTAGAGGGAGCGTGCTGTCAGTTTACAATTGATTTGCATACACATACAAGTTTTCCATGGCATTCGTGAATTCAGTGTTACTTTTTAGAACCAAGGTTTTTTATGTGAAAACCTACTTACAGATTTACTAACATTTCATGAATGAGACCCAGTGATTTTTATTTCAGGTGTTTATACACTAAAGAAACTACATGCTGTTAACATTTTCCCAGTATATCTCCCTAAATCCTACACACTGGACCTTTAATGCAGTTTAAGGTGCAGATGGAGATGAGGCTCAGCACTGTAGTACCACGCAACAGCTGACCTGTACAACAACAATCAGACATGATGTTCACTGTGATTCATTTGATTTTTCAAGTGTCTGCAAATTGATTTTCATGCTCTACAGAAATAAAGTGAGACTGAGGGCTGCCTGGATGTGAGAGAGAGCACATTTAAAAGATCCAGCAGTCTATGATGTGCTTTGGGAACTTGTTGGTAGTAATATCTGGTCTTCCTTTTACTTGTTCCCAAAAATGTTGTGCCACTGCCAGTTAACCTCCCCACTGGAAACAGACAATGTTAGTTTAATAAAATGTTTAATTGAATACAATCTTACTGCACATTTTGATAAAAGGGGATACAACTGTTCAGCACATTTAAACGCAAAGATCAAATACATATTTTAATTTTACATACATGATTTTATACTGTGAGGATAAAGGGTTTTAATGGCGCCAGCCCAAGGCAAAACTTCGTCCATGTGATTCTTGAAATGATCCTGAAAATAAGTGTGTTTTCTGTATTAATTTGGTTTAATCACTGTAAACAAATGAGACCAGCCTGGTTGTTCCAGTCCCTTCCAGCCTGACACATTCCTGCCCCTCTAGTTCCAGACAAAAGATACCAGGAAGTAGCTTTTAGGGTTTTTGTGGTCTTACTTTCAAGAGACACCAGCATTAATATCTCTACAGGTGTGAGAGTTATTACGCAGTTGTTAACTGTAGTTACATGACATGGTCAAAATAAATCTGACAGTGATGCCATCAAGGCGCTACTTCAATGTTTGTCCTCGTTTTTTGCTGTCCTTGTACGTCCCACCACTGCGAGACTTTGTCGATGCCCAGGTTTGGGAACCAATTATTTTGTACTGTGAACACATCAAATATGTTTTGTTAATACGTGCAATTATTGTTTTGTGAGGCACAATGACATTATTTCAGTCCTCACCCTTTTTAGTTGAGCTGAGTTGCGTACACTGTTGAGATGTCTTCTATCAGTAATGCTAACAGCAATAAAATAAACAAAGTGACATGATCTGTGTGTTGAACATTGGCTGGCGATCAATACGTTCCCAGGATTCCAGCCTTATCATTCCAGACTCACACACAGCGCTCGACAGCAAACTGACCCTGTCAGTATACGTCAGTCATCACTGCATTACATCTGAAAATGGAAAATGGTGTTCAGGGCGTAAATTGAAAAACATTATTGTGTACAATAAGTTTTTGCATTTTAAAAATATCTAAAAATGTATAATAAAATATATTGTTTACTGTTATATTCTTTCCCAATTGTTTAAACATGTTACATGAAACTAGCTCAGTTTCTGAAAACCTGTTCATCTTCTTCCTTCTTCTCTTCCTCCTCTCTTTCCCTTTCTTCCTCCTCTTCTTCCTCCTCCCTTTCTTTGTCCTCTTCTGCTTCCTATTACTTTTCTTCTTCCTCCTCCACCTCTTTTCTCTCTTCCTGTTTTTCTTCCTCTTCTGCCTCTTGCTCTTTTTTCCTTCTCCTCCCCTTCCTCATCCTCTTCTTCTCCTTCTTCCTCCTCTTCTTCCTCCTCCCTCTCTTTGTCCTCTTCTGCTTTCTCTTACTTTTCTTCTTCCTCCTCCTCCTCCTCCTCCTCCTCTACCTCTTTTTCTCTTCCTCTTTTACCTTCTCCTCTTCCGCCTCTTGCTTTTTTCCACCTCCTCCTCGTCTTCTTCTTCCTCTTCTTCTTCCTCCTCCTCTTCCTCCACACCCTCCTCTTCTTCTTCCTCCTCCTCCTGTCCCTTTTTTTCTCTTCTTCCTCCTCTTCTTTTTTCCCCCTTTTTCTTTCCTCTTTGTGTTTTTCCTTTTTCTCCTCCTCATCCTCTTCTTTTTCAACTCCATTTTTTCCTCCTGTGTTTAAATTTGTCCCAGTGAGCTTTTTGAACGCTCCATCTCTAAGGCAGCGCTTCCTTGGGCACATTATTCATAGCAGCCCATATCAAATTAAAAATATGGTCACATCAAGCACCCACAGAGCTGCAGCCTCTGCCTACTACATCCAAGTCTTGATCACAACAACACTAAGAATATATTCTCTGTGTTTCCTTCCCTAAACAGCTTTCCCTGGTGGTCTAGTGGTTAGGATTCGGCGCTCTCACCGCCGCGGCCCGGGTTCGATTCCCGGTCAGGGAACTACTTTTCTGGGGCTATTCGAGCCCTTGTTGTAGCACGCCATCTCAAACCCCTACGTCATTCATAACAAGTCAAGAATTTGAGGGTAAAATGAAGATTTTATGAAGACACTCATCCTATATGAGCTGACGTCAGGTACAGCTAGGCAAATGTAAACTGCCGACTGAAAGCAGGGACTGACAAATGTTCTGTAATGCAGAGCATGTTTCTTATTGTTATTGTGATAAACATATTACTGATCCGAGAAGCTTTTAAAAGCGTTAGAGAGGCGGTATAACTACCGTCACTTATTTAGTGACTCTTTATCTTAATCTTTTTGGTTGAGTACGTAGTCTCGACGTTAATATCAAAAGACACCTCCTTCGAGCCGGATTCGAACCAGCGACCTAAGGATCACTGTGTCAATCACCTACAGTCCTCCGCTCTACCAACTGAGCTATCGAAGGGTGATGCGCACTAGACGCGCCTATACAAGTGATAAAAATAGAACTCATACTGTTCAGAACTTTATTAAGGGTTTCACTTCACAAAACTCTGTCCATATTCACAGCATTCAGACAGCTACTAGGAAACAGAACACGCTGAAGTGTCATTCATTCTTTATTTTTTGTTCTTGTATTAATCATCCATACTTCAGCAATTATTTTGCAATATATACACTTTGCTGTTTATGATATCTCTCCATACCAGCACCTGTGTCACCTTTTTCCCACCCCACCCCTCATAAACAATGAGACAAAGTCACAGAAGGCCCTCATCCACTGACATCTGGAGGAGCTGTGCCTTCAGTGGGGATGAGACCCGGTGATGGGAAAGAAATCCACATTTAAAGCAGGGACAAAACTGAAATGGTGAGTTACTAGCCATAGCTGTTTGCTACATTGCTCACATGGCTTCAGACACTGCACAACACACATCAAAACCTCCATATCAACAATTATGCTTTTCCCAAAACACTTGAGGTTCAAGGTTTAACGCAACACTTTTTAACCCTGGAATAACCAGATCAGGTACAAATCAGACTCAGCTCATCCAGTTCAGTATGTTAAGAAATATTTATTTCAATTTCTTATTCACTGTTTGGAATTTAAAAAAAGAATAAGGAGAAAGACAAGGTAAAATTAACAATCAAGTGACTTACTGATCATATAGAATCAAGGTTTTCCCAAGTCATTGTGCAGTGTTTGGGCCAACAGAGCAAGAAATCTGCAACAACACCAGAGGAAATGCGATTTTATTACATTTTACAATGTTTAAAATAATCATTTTCATCATGCCACCTGCACTCGTACCATTCTGCTGCTAAAAGAGGGCTGGACATAAGACCAAAATCTACATCCACAAATCTGCTACGAAACCTTCCAGGGTCATCGAGGAGTCTGGTAGGCAGATAAAGGCTCAGTGCAGAACAGAGGCAGGACAGATGATATGTAGAAAATAAAATAACTCTTGACCTCACAGAAGAGCAAGTGTACAAGGGTTTTGCCATTAAAATTCATTACATTTTACACTCAAATAAAAGTCTACCATCAAATCTCTTTTCCAAAGAAAAGATGTTGCAAATCAGCTTAACGTCTGTATACAATGAAAACAAAAAGACAGAGTATTCAACAATACTGTCTCTGTAAACCAACAGTAACAATGAAAAGGAGCATAATTAATACAACATAAACATACAAAATAAAAAGGCAGTTTACTCTATGATAGTGTCAAAAGAAATGCTATTAAAAAGCAAAGGAGTAACTAAATTTCATATTAAAATAATGTAAAGAAGAAAGGGAGTGCCTTCCACCATCTGTCATCACTAGAGTTAAAGGATGATGGGATTCCCCTGGAGTACCCAAATAATACCCTAAACTGGGAGCATGTTGGTAGTATACACAGTACACAGATTCTTTCTTTTACACACACACACACACACACACACACACACACACACACACACACACACACACACACACAGGTCTCATAACATTATGATAAGGGGTCACATACAGACCCAACTCAGAGACTGGGCAGTGTGTTATCAGTCAGGAGAGGTAGAGATAAGGGGAGTTGTTGAGGTAATAATGAAGTTAGTGATCTCCAACTCAATCGCAAGTCATAGATTAAAGTTCCCAAATTAAGTATCCTTTAGAATCTGGCCTTTTCAAAACACATTGCTCCTCTGGCGCACGTACAAAAAAGGCTTGATGTGATGTTTTGTCCTAAAAAAGCTGCTAAAAAGCTACAGCAATATTTACTGAATTAATTCAGCTTCTCACAGGAGCTGTTACACCCTCACAGAGAGAACTCACATTACTGACTGGCCGACACAGCGGCTCATCGGATTTAAATGAAGTAAATCAGCAAAATGACTTCTCGGGCTGGAACAATCATTTTTATCATCGATTAATCTGCCGTTTATTTTCACGGTTAACTGATTAATCGTTCAGTCTATGAAATGTCAAAAAGTTGTGAAAATGGTTGCCGATGAATTTCTTTCCAATCAACAAATCTATTAATCACTGCAGCTCTACTGCCTTCTGGTTCAGATTGCAAACTGGATGGACTATTTTTTTGTGATGCCAGCCAATCAGGAGAAAGCCCAGTTGTAATGTGTGTCCTGGTTTTAGGGACCTGCAATTTAACTTCTCAAGTAAAAATGAGGAAACAGTCTGCATTAACTATCTCTGATGACACATGTGAGGCGAATTTACATTTACATAAATATGGGACCTTTAATAGATGCCTTTTTAACTGTGTTTTCCCTGTCTACTAGGGATAATATCAATCCCTGTATCCTCAACAAACTTTCAGACGGACCAACTTGAATTTATTTGAATACTGAGTTTGTTTTTTACCATGTGTTTGACCAGGCCATGATCTCTGCTTCAGGTCCACTCTTTGTCCTCTCCACCCTCCAACCCTCTGCCCAGTCTGAGCGGCTTTCTGGCTGTGAGCCTGGCACCGGCCTTTTGCTTCATTTGTCTTGAGTTTAAGCTCTGACAGTGAAGCTCATTCAACTAGAACTAAACACTTAGGCCTTGAAGTAAATCCTCAGCACTTAGTTCTAGGAAAATGCTCATCATCGTTAAGCTCTATAATCAAATCCTCACCTAGGTGCCGCACTGCTGACAGGATACAACAGCGTTTACATCCACTGAAACCATGTGAACCACCAAAGGGGACACAAATAAAAATTATAAGTAAATACTGGTACCTGTGTATCTAAGGTTAACGTGTACCACAGTGACTCAATAGTAAGACTCCAAATAGGCCCAGAAGAGCAGGCCTTAGTTTGGTCTTTTGTCATTTCACACACAATCATAAACGTACAGAGCCTCGGTCATATAAAACCCATCAAGTCAAAAGTAGGAGGTAAAGTATGGAATGACATTAACTGAGGATTATAGTGATAATGATAAGAAGTAACACAGGTGGATAACTCATAGTAACGTTCTGGTGTGTTCCAGAAGCTTGCAGGCTGAGGTGTAGTTCATCAGCACCACCACGAGAGGGAGCAACAGCACTTCAACCACAAACGAGCAGGTGTGTTGAACAAAGCGAGCACACAGTCCGGCTGTCCTTCCCTTCATCACTCTTGGTTTCCTTGTGTTTATAGTGTTAGCCAAAGTACCTGTTAAGTACCGTACAAGTTAATTTTACTCTACTCCTATCCTACGCTACATTCATACACCATCTTTGTCTCTTTCTGCTACATTGTTCCTGCGTTCCCTCCTCCTGTCCCCTCCCCCATCGCTCCAACTTCTTTCTCTTTGTCCTTTCTCTCCCAGTTTTCATGAAACTGCTCCAACATTTTACCTTCTTGTCCTGGTTATTCTCTCTCTCAGTAAAGTGAACTTGTTCTTGTCCTAAATATTAGTACCTATTCATTCTCACTTGTTGACATTTAGTACCTAGCTGTGTAGTAGCTAAAACCTTGAGTGCCATCATTCTTTCTGCTGGTTTCTCAGCCTCAGCCTCTTTCTGAGTTGCTTTTCTGACTGTGCTGCAGCTTCCTCAAACCTCCCCCTTCTGCTGATGTGCTTGCTTGAAAACTATGAATTTTGAACAGACTTGCATTGACAGGAGAAACCAGCAGTGACTGAAGAGTGGTTCCCTTCGCAAAACAATATCAATGTCCTCTATAACCCAAAATGTCCCCCCGCGCCCCAGTAAGTGCTGGCAGACAGAGTGTGTCTCAGTCCAGGACCTCCTCTTTTCCTACTCCTGCTTCTGTTAATTTCACTGTCTCTTCCTTTACTCCTCATTCTCCCTTCCACTCTTCACTGCTCTCACATGGATGTTTCCTCCTTCTCCGCTGCCCTGTTCGCTTGTCCTTTCACTTTTCCATCAGTCCGTCATCCTCTGTGATGCCCTGAGCTCGGAGCTCTTCCAGGACGTTGTCGAGATGTCCGGGGTCGGGGAAGCCATGGCCCGTCAGGTTGGAGCCGAACTCTGTCTTATGGTGGACCTTGAAGGGGGGGAAACAAAGTTTTTTCATTTGTTTCCCATGTCCATATATCATACAATATGTTGATAACAGAATTATTGTGACAGGCCTAATCACAACTAGGGTCTCTCAAATTCATTCTTGAGTTACAGTTTAATGTCATTCTGTATGTACCTCGTTCCAGATGACGGTGTCAGACTCTCCAGTAGTGCTCGAAGTCCCAACTGAGAAGATCAACCTGCGGTCCCACGCTACCAGGAGCAGTCTCAGTACCTAATGAATGTTATGGTACAGGTAAGGACAAAGGGTTTATTTTAAACAAATAACTTAATATTCAGAATGTATCTACATAGGCTGATGGGTGTCTGTAACAGGATGGTGGATTGTGTTTACCTTGCGTCCTCTCTCGCTGTCTGGGAGGTAGCAGTGTCGGGGAAAGCCTCTGGCAGTGAAGGGCTTCCCTGGGTTCGGATGCTCTGGTCCCTGAAAGGAGAAGGAGGGGACTGATGTTAGTAGGCACTTGTGCTAACTCTGACCATGTCATACCTAATATGGGAATATAACCAACACTTCTGTCAAACCAATCTTTCTGAGTACCTGAATGCCTGGTGGTATGTTGTAGATGATGCGTATGGTTTTGCAGTCAGGATGCCCTGGTAGAGAGTGAGGGATGACGTGGTACTCCATCTTCCCTGCTGGTTGGTTGCCTGTCTTTACACCGTAGATGGTTTTACAGGTGGGACACTGAAGGCTGCACAGACAGGAGAAAATTGATGAGATCATTTGCAAAGCAGCTGAGAGACAATGAAGAGTGATGGTCTTTGTGTGCCTAACCTACCTGCCGTCCTTGTTGCCATTATTATACATGGCCACCAGACACTGGAAATGGTACTGGTGTCCACACTGTGCTAGTCGCCCAACTGACTCTGCTCGAGACACAGGCCCCACCCCTGGACCCTTATATCCAGACGGCCCCCCCAACGGCTCCATACAGATGGTGCAGTCCTAACAGAGGCAAAGAAAGTGAAAGAAAGCCATCAAGAACACCTTACTGTATTTAGTTTCATGTGAAACCAACACCATGTGTCAACTGATTCAATACTATGAAAGATATAAATACAAATAGTGCTCATACCTCCTCTGGTGGACTTTTTACTTTCTGCAGGTACTTCTTTACCACCTCCTCTGGAGTTTTACCTGCAGACAGGAAGGAGAGGTAACAGAATGAGTTTGATTAAAGACAAGACAAGGTTCAACCTGTTAACCTGTGTGTGACACCTGTTGGTGAATACTTTCTAAAGCTGACTGCATGAATATCTCGCTCATTAGAAACTAGAAATGCACCAAGTTATTGACTGAATATTTATATCAGCCAACACTGGCCCCATTGACTGCCATCGATGGCAGTGGCTCATGTTTTTCTGTTAGAGTTAGGGTTAAGGTTAGGACTGTCACATCAGTTTTGCACTGGCTAAAAAGCAGGGCTGGAGACTAATGGTGTCCCATCATCCCCTGGACAATAGAAAATGTGTTTGGGATGAGCAGTGATCTTCCCCGTGCCAAAGCATATGTGATGTATTTCTGCATCTTGACTTGAGTGCTTACCCTTGCGAGCCTGTTTCTTGGTGGTTTTCCTGCAGCAGTGGCCAAAGCCTGGCACAGGTTTGATGTCGCTCTTGCTGACAGGCGGAGGGTGCAGCACAAGTTTTGGAGGTCTAGTCAGACACACGGGCAGAGCAGCAGCACTCATCAAAATACCTGTGATCCCTGAAAAACAGTAGAAATTGAATCTGGTTAGAACAGAAAAAAAATCTTTCTCTCTGGCTTCTTCTGAAATTCCCCAAAGGAATGAATCAAAATTTCAACTTTTTCTATCTATCACCAGAAGCAGCCCATGGCTAGGAAGTGTGTGCAATTTACCTGCCAGTGCAGGGTGAACAGGACTGGATCCATTGAGGTTCTTCACTGGGACGGTGGGTACTCTGCAGGAAAAAATACAAAGTGTTTTGTTTTTTGTGTTTTTCAACACTTCCTCACAGGCCTAAAGTGACTGTCAGATCAGAAAAGCTGGAAAATACTTTGATGTTTCCATACGCTCAACCAGACAGATACTCACTTTGAAAAACTGATGACTGTCATTTTTACACTCTGAGGTCACAACTGTGCAGCCAAGTTTCACAAAAAAGATGACAAGTAAATGATATCAACTTAATAAATTAGTATCCTGTCAAAGGTTTGCAAAAGCGGCAAAAATTTAGGAATAACAAAAAAGTCAAAGACACAAAGTGACTCAGTTCTCCCCCTGTGTTTCTCTCCTCTCTCTATGATGTATCCTTTTCCTCTGTTTGTATCTCCTAGTCTCTCTCTCTCTCCTAGTGCACTGGGATGTTTGGTGGCTGGAAAGCGTATGTATGACTACGCCCGGCCGTCTGTTTGTGTTTATGAGAGCTAATCCGCTGAGTTTCCATCTTCTCAGTGATCTCACAGAGATGGACGTCATACAGCTGCTTGCTGGGGATTACCTGCCTTGTCACAAAGCTCATCATCATCTCTACATTATCAACACATACGTATCTCACACACACACACACACACACACACACACACACACACACACACATATATATGTATACATACATATACATACATATATATACATACACATACATACATATATGTATATATATATTTCACTGAAACTCTGAGGTCAGGTGATAATAAACTACTCAGCTGACAGCTGTATGTGCCAACACAGTCATTAATCTGGGGTCAGTGGCAGGTTACTCCATTATAGACGCCCCTTATAGAGCTGGAAGCTTCTCAGGCCGTAGAACAAAACATGCACACACGTGCAACATGGCCTGGGAGTGTGAGTATGTGTATCTACTGTATATGGGTGTGTGTGGGCGTGGGGGGGCATGGATGTATAACGAGAACTGGCTACAGTGGCCCTGTTCATTCCTATGAAAGTTTCTCAGTAATGCATGACACCAGAAAAGTTCAACCTCCTGGGTTGAACACTGGAAAAACAAGCAACTTCCATATCTTGGGGTCTTAAAGCAGGTGCACTAGAAACTTTGCTGGCCAAGTGGCTAACTTCTGCTGGCTGAACATTTAACTTCCCATTTAGTGCTCCACTAACCTAAACGGGTATCAAATGATTTAATCATGCTGCTCTTCTAGATATTTAAAGTGTTATACAAAAGCCCCTCTTACAACGCCTGTTCAAGGCAGGAATATCACAACATTCTGCCGCCTCACTGTTCTATATATACGGTACTATAGCAGATTGGTGGGACAGAGTTATCTTGCACTTAAGAAACCACAAAAGGTAGTAACAGTGCTGAAATGGGACCACGGGCAGATGGGTGTGACGTTTCGACAACATACTATGTATGTAGGGTTGGGATCCGGATCCGGTTCTTTTTTGGAACCAGGTCCATCACATTTGGAGTAACGGTTTCTGCAAACGGTTCCTAGATTGTAAAAAAATAAAAAAATGTCACGTGCATTTCCATTAGAGTGCGGCACGGGCCGCATATTTCTTTCCGAACCCGACCAAGTCCGACATTATCTAATCACTAAAGCACTGAGTTTGTGTCACACAGTTGTTATGGTTACAGGCTATTTAACAGGCCTGGCGTGCGCCGTGGGTGCTCAGCGGAGAGGGAGACCTCCGTGTTTGAGACGGGAGCAGGAGGCAGGAGGTCCAAGGCTTCCAGCGAGGGGAGAGGGAGAAATATAACAAAATAAGATAAAATAGGAAAAACCTGTCTCCCTCTTTTATTTTGTTTTCAGCGTTTAATCAAGGCGGAGGCTAGTGGCTGGCGGTCCGAGGCTTCCAGCGAGGGGAGTGGTAGAAACAAACAATGTGTGTCTGTGTGTGTTCTGTTCAGGTGTTGTCACGTAAATAACAGTGCCCAAGCATGAATGCATATAAGTATTTTTTATTATATTGCTGTGGTTAATTTGGGGTAATAGTGTTACTGTAGAAATCAGAGAATCACTTTTTGTTGTTATATATTCTCAGGGAGATGATACAAGCTCTAAATCTGAAATACACACCACACACAAATGTGTATTTTCATCTAATTGTACTGTGCAACAGTTAGAATCAAGTTTTTGTATTTGTATGATTGCATTTGTGTTTATTATATACTTGTTTAAGTATAGCAAGTATAATGAATATAATGTAGGAATTGGTAAGAGGAATCGGTAAGGAATCGGAATCGTTAAAATCCTAACGAGTCCCAACCCTACATGTGTGCGAGACTCCAAAGTAGATCTAAAAAGCAGCATCTAGCAGTTAGTGGCTAACTCATCAAGGAAGAACAGGTGCCAAAATGTCCGCACATTGGAAAAACAATGAGAGGAGCTTGTTACCCTCCCAGCAGAGGACAAGATCAGCCACTATATAATAGCAACGATAAATGATTGTTATTGTGATGTTAATATTATTGTTACTGTTTATAAAGTGCAGCCAACACGCATGTTAAATGTCACACGAGAGGACGCTGCCACTGTGTTACATGTCATGCCTGTCACGCCAATTTTGATTAAATGATGCCAACATATTATGTAAACTCACACACTGGAGCGGATTGATGCCGCTGTTATTTGGTTCTATGTAAAAATGCAAAGATGGCATAAAGAAGGGACTTGTAGCAGCTCTATAGCACGATCTCTGTGTAAAAAGGGCTACAGACATTAAGTAAGTCTGCAGGCTGTGTTCAGGCCCTGAGTGTCTGATGACAGACTGCTGTTAACTCAAATCTGACAAGCCAAATTGGATGTGTCAGTGTTGCCATGTAAGTAAATGTAAAGATCAACTCTATATCTATTGAGTGACGGAAGCTGAGATTCAAGAAGAACACTCCTACACAGAAAAAAGTTTTGAAGAGGTCCATATATAACAGCATCTCCTTGGAGTCAGGTTTAAACCAGCCACCTAAAGATACCAGCATTTCCCCTACAGTCCTCCAGCTGAGCCATCAAAGGGGCAGTAATAAAGCCCTTCTTATCACCCAAATGCAAACACAATCACTCACACTAACAAACTAGTGTAGGCTGCATGACAGACAGAAGGACGGAGTGCGGAGATGATCTGTTGTTTCCTGTTGCTGGTTTAGCTTTAACAGGCTTTCTGTCAGTGCGCTAAGCTGCTTTCACGTAACCCCACTCAGTGACAAATGACGACACGCAAGTGAATGACTGGGATGTGTGTGTAAGTCTGCATTAGTGTGGATGAGGGAGAGTGTGTGAGAGAATGAGTTTGTGTGTAAAATGAGGTGTTATTTCACAGGCTTCAGAGAGGAAAAGTGAAGCAGGAAGTGTGAGTAGATGAACAGCAGACATACAGAGTGAGGAGTAAACAAGAGAAATCACTAATTTAATCTGCATGAATACAAATAAGCAGATGTCACCAGGTGATATCGGTCTGCTGTGAGCTGCCAAAACACACTTCAAATTCAAGTGACAGCACATCACAGCATTGTAATGTCATTAATAGAAAACTGTTGCACAGATGTTCCTTTCCTGCCTATAGCTATGACACACAGTAGTAGCAGAGTAGATCACCATCATATATGTATAATAATCCAGATGCTGGATCCCAGGATGGCACCTAATAATTACAATGGAGTTGATCACCTATGATTTCCTGTGGTTTCTGTTGCATTTATGTTGTGCATGTGATACTAAACAGGCCTACTCTACATATCATTCTGTAAAGAAAAAATATCTTCTCCTGACCCCTGTCCACTTGCGCAGCTTGATTTTTCCTCTCCCACTCCATGGCCTGACAAAGTGACTATCCTACGATCCCACAGGAATCCAGCACAACAAAGTGATCTTCCATTGATAGCAGGCATATGACAGCAGTTACGATTAATTTGTTCAGAAAAGCAAAACTTGCCTCTCACATAACAGTGTTGTATGGGTACAAACGTCACACGTAACTTTACAAAACGTAAAAATAATACTATCTAGATGGGACTGGTATCAGAAACCAACTATCCATGTGTTCATATGTGGCCACCATCACATCTTAATCACATCAAATTTCCATCTACGTTTGATACGTCAGATTAGTCTGAGCCCCACTCTGTAATGCCGGCGCTTTGCTGTCGTATGCAGTCAAAGTAGTTTAAGATCTTATATTTGTCATGAAGGTTTATATGTGACAACATAAGACACACATACAGAATCCTCTGTTACAAACAGGCTGTAGCCACAGAGGTAACAAATCTGCCAGGGGGTCTGCCCCCCCACCCCCCCAAATCCTGAAAAGATGTCCAAATATGAATTTCCTACTATATATATATATAGTATATTTACCTTATGCAAACAGCACTATTCAGAAAATATGCAACAAATGAAAGCTATTACTGTCTAAATAAATTACACTTGCAGAGCAACATTAATAACTGACACTGTACTTAGACTTGACGTGAGCTATCTGACACATATAACCCAATAAAGAGATTAACGTTAGTTGAAAACCCATGTGAGTCATGCTCTACTACTAATAGGACAACACCACTTCAACAAACCACATGCAGAACTGCAGAGCACTGTAATACTAGAACAGATGGTTCTGTTAAGTCTTGAGTTTATTTATGATTACATTTGGTAATAATTATTTGGGACAGCAGTGCATGGTTGCTTGTTGTGGAAATTTTGTGTTTGTGTGTATGTGTGTGGGGGGTGGCAGGTGGGCATTTTTAGAATATCTGAATATATATATATCATTATACTACTATTACTATTATTATCATTATTACTGAGGCCAGCTGCTGGTGATGGAAGGGAAACACCTATAACAGATCTGTGCTGGATCAAGTCAATGAGTAACAATCACAGTGATCACACATGCACGCACTCTCACACACACACTCTCTCTCTCTCACACACTCTCTCTCTCTCTCTCTCTCTCACACACACACACACACACACACACACACTGGAGCTATTAATATTTAATCGGCTGCTGCGTTAGCAGGGAAGGCTTTACAGTATGAGGTAAGGAAGAGAGATGGGAGTGCTGAGTCAAGTCTGATCCTGGATTAGCTTCATGTAGCTCATTAACACACTTTCCAGCTACCCCACTGATGTGGTGATGACACACACACACACACACACACACACACACACACACACACACACACACACAGCTCCTTTGTTAACACAGTTGTCCCATTAAGTGTGTAAGTTATCACAGTGACTTTTGATTTGTGAAATAAATAATTACCTTAAATACCTGTTTTCCAATGTTAGCATACACTTTAAGTATATACTGTATATAGTAGTATCAGCGTATACATGATGTAGCCCCTACTTGCTGAGGGAAAGTCATTTTGTAGAAAACACTGTGTAATATAATAATTTCTTGAAGTGAGGCACTGAAAAAAAAGTCTGGTTCCGGTAATAGTACTGAAACTTAAGTAGGCACACATCTACCACGCAGCTAAATCATGTATTGAATCAGCACTAGTACCAAAATGTCAAAAAGTCAAAAGTACAAGCCTAGTAGAAACGTAAGGGGAGATGTCCTGAGGAGCATTTCGGTGAGTAGCATGTGATTGCCTATTTTAAAATGATGTTGCATGCATCAATATTAGTGAGCAGAAGCTAAAGATTATTAAAATTATTATTAAATTTGATATCACCATCAGCAGAAAATGACAGACAAAACATGATTTCTCAGAAATCAAGTTGAAAAAAATTAAAAATAAATTGAATTAAAACAAACTCAAATAGTTTGTCTCTCTATTGAGGATCATTGTGGTTATAACTAAAAGAAAACTTGAAATGTCAATTTACATTGGGTAGAAAGTACCTCTGGAACCAGCAGCACATAATCCAAAAAAAAGAAGAAGAAGAGAAGAGAAAAAGAAGTATTTGGGAAGAAGACAAAAGCCTGGCAGCTGTGATGGATGATGAATAATGATGAATATATTTTTACCCATTTAACATTACTGTCAAGTTCTTTATTCTAAACAGTTACATGTAAGACATTTTTAAAAGTATATTTAGTCTACATTTACTGTTTGTTTCTTCTTTATCGCCAAATTGCAAAAGCATATTCCTTTTATATGAAAACCTACTTGGCAATAAACCAGATTTAGATTCAGAAGGAAAAGCGAGCTGCCCGAGAAGAAGAAGAAAAGGAGGATCCCGTCTCTGTCTGGTGGGGGAGGGCCTGAATGGGACTCCAGTCTCTTGACCCCTGCGACCTCAGACCCACCCTCCTACCCTCTGTCCGCTTCTCACCAGATCACACATTCCCCCAGCTTTGTCTCACACACTCCTCCGTCCCCAGATGGACATCAGCTGGACTGATTTAGACACCAGACAATAACACACTCCCACACATTCTCACACACATATTGTCACACGCACACAAAGCTGCACCCACAGCTTCATACACATTCTTAATGACACACACTGTAACTCACACACTTGCTAATGGTGTGTCAAGGAAACTTCCTCTGCTTTAATGAAAAATAATTTGATGTGAGAGAAAGTGGACAGGTTTGCTGTTGTGGGATGACTATGTGGCATATAATAATACTACCTTTAAAATGCAAGCTGGAGTTTCTTCTGTCAATAAACTTGGGACGTGCAATTGTACCTCGACAAATAAAACAATCAACAGTTAAGAAGTGGTTGTGGATGTTCAGAAATGTTCATTATGAAATTATCTAAATGTTTCTGGCATCTTTTGAAGCTGTTGTAAGTATTCAAACTAACCTGACTGAGTAAAACTCATCAAACATTACCATATTCAAAACATACTGAGAAACACCATCCTGGGTGTAAGTTCATGATGCAGACAGGCAGGCTGGGAGGAATCAGGACAGACCAACAGTCAGCCACTGACACAAAACAACACAGATGACTGTTAGGTCAAGCTGTCTGTCTACTCTTGGTCATCGCTCCTCGAGGTTATCTTGCATGTTTTCCCATTTTTTATTTCCTACTATTTCGATAAAAATAAGGAATTTCAAAGCGTACAAAGAACACCATCTAACTTGCTGCCCAGTCAACTAATTCAAAGGGAAATGATCAAGTTTGTGATAATTAACAACTGTTAGAAATTTGTATATTAAAACATGCATGCATACAACGGTTTTTGATTAAACCCCTAACAACTCATCTCTGTTTATCAAAATTACATATTTAGAAGTTATTTTTTGGGCGGCACGGTGGTGTGGTGGTTAGCACTGTCGCCTCACAGCAAGAGGGTTGCCGGTTCGATCCCGGGCGTGGGAGCCCTTCTGTGTGGAGTTTGCATGTTCTCCCCGTGTCAGCGTGGGTTCTCTCCAGGCACTCCGGCTTCCTCCCACAGTCCAAAGACATGCAGATTGGGGACTAGGTTAATTGATAACTCTAAATTGTCCATAGGTGTGAATGTGAGCGTGAATGGTTGTTTGTCTCTATGTGTCAGCCCTGCGATAGTCTGGCGACCTGTCCAGGGTGTACCGTGCCTCTCGCCCGATGTAGCTGGGATAGGCTCCAGCCCCCCCGCGACCCTCAAGAGGATGAAGCGGTTAGAAGAAGAAGTTATTTTTTTCATGGAAAAATCCTTTTACTCCTTATGGCTTGGATGTAACTGCACTAGGGTCACAAAGTTCATGGTTCTGTTCAATATGACACAGCATCGTAATTTGGGCTTTTGTTGTTTTGTTTTGTTTTTTTGTTGTACAAAGCAGGAATTACAGTCTGGCTGAAATGTGTTCATAAAGGAATATTGTAACGGGTCTCAATTACATTCAGCATGTTAGCGAAGTCAGGTTAACGATAACCACGGTTATAATTGTACCAATCATCACACCAGTTTCTTTTGCCCTGTCTGAATCAGTTGGGACTGGCTGCCTAATGCTGTGGGGACAACATTAACTTGTATCTTGTGTTGCTCCTTGTTTTCGTTGAGTTCCATTTATTAACATACCTGGGTGATGTCAATGTAACTAACTTGACACGTCTCAAGTATTCTCACTAATGTACTTAACCCCGCTGTCAGGCAGCAGATGCAACACACCATGCTTTTTTTTTAAATCTACCACTCTATCGCCATTGCACTCATAATTCACAGCAAAGCCGAAGTGGCTCCAAACCTCAGAACTGTTGGTTATTAAAGGATCTTCTATTTCTGGTCTGGTAATGATGTTAGTAATCATACTGCATTGAGCTAGCTTAGCGTAGTGTGTAGTGTGGGTTTTAATTATTGATATGATATCAAGGAAAGTTTAACTGGTAGAGTGCACCTCATTTAATTGATGTGACCCGACTGGCTATAGAGAAGACACATCACTGTGTTAAATTTATTGGGACTTCAAAAACACTCACTGGTGATTGTACAGTGGTGTTACTGGGTGACTCTTCTGTACCTCATTTACTAAACAGACACTGGCCTGCAGAGAGCACACAAACCTGTCTGCCAAGTTTTAATTTTTTCACCAGCCCCACAAATCAAAGACACCAGACAGCAGAGACAGTTAGCCTGGAACTATTTGTCAAAGTCAAACTTTCTCATCTTTCTTTTTTATTTTTCTCAATCACTTAAGGGTATCACTTTTGCCCAAGGTTTCTTCCTCCACATTTCCCCAAATATCTGATATAGATTTGATTTTTCCCCTGTCTATGGTTACAGCTCCCTCTATGGGCCACACATGATTAAGACTTCAGAGAGGTGTAGTCTGCAATGTACTGGTAATCTAAACAACAGGTGCTGGCTCATTCTCACTGCTCATTTCTGCTCCTCTCTTCTTATCTCTTCCAAATAAAGTCAGACTTCTCTCTTTCTCACTCCTCTTCCTGCTTAATTTGCTTTTCCTCAGTACGCTGTCTGTGCAGCCCCCCTCTCCTCAACACCCCCAACAAACACACACACTCATTCATTCCCTTTGTGTCGTCCCTATAATCCCCCACTGGAGATAGAGAGAGCACACATTCTTCACTGCATCTCCCGTTAGGATTGTCAATATTTACTTTTACTGTGTGTGAGAGAGAAGGACAATGTGTGTGTGTGTATGTGTGCACTTGTTAAATGCCTTCACAGCCGGGTATCGTGTGTGTGTGTGTGTGTGTGCGTGTGTGTATCACCTCTCTCGCTCTCTCTCTCTCTCTCTCTCTCTCTCTCTCTCTCTGGTGTTGGCCTGATTTCTTGCACCACTGTGTGATCAATCTTTGACAGTTTGCTGACTCGTTTCTTTGTCTTGTAGCCCCCCAGCCCATTCCCATAAGCCCTTGTCTTAGGAGCTGTCTGAGTCTGAGACGGCCCCCCCCCCCCACACACACACACATATTAATGTATCTACACACCCCTCCCCTTGTCTGAATTGTGATTGTCTGGGGGTTGAAACAATGCTGACTGGACCTGTACCATTGTCTACCTCTCCCCCACCTGAAAAAATATTCCCAAAGTGAATATGCCACTAGATCAGTCATCTGTCATCTATATGACGGGAATTCCACCACATCCACCCACACCAATAAAATTCCCCTTCCTCAATAAATGCTATGATGGGCATCTAAGAATCTTTACTAACTGGGAGTTATATTTAAAAGAGCCCAAAACTCTACAGGCTGCTAAAAGTCAAGGGGAGGCAGACACATAAAAAGGAGTGAACTCATGAAAAAGATAATTAAAAGAAGAAAAACAGAGGAGTAAAGGAAATTAAAGCAATGGCAGGAAAAGAATATAGAAAGGTCTGAGCATAGAGAGGGGGAAGGAGAAAAGAGTGGAAAGAAGAGAAAACTAGCAGAGGCTCAGCATTGTGCTGCTAATGCGGCCCAGGCTTGGGTAATCCAACAAAGGTTACTGTGGAGACCAACAATGAGGCTCTGAGGGGCCCAGACTGCTGAGACGCGACGGGAGAGGAGGGAGGAGAGGAGTCCGGGAAGGAGAGGAGGGGGCAGGGAACAGAGGACAGGGTAGAGGAGTGGGGGACGACCAAAAAAATCTCCATCTCAAAACCATCTGACCTTACTTTCAGCTGGAAAGTGATTATCTGTGGGAATCCCATTTTTTGCTCTCTGGTGCTAAACTAAAACTGAAAATGCATCACTTCCTGAACAGTGGTAAGGGGAAACTCATACCTGCTGTTTAAACCGAAGATGGGAACGTTTCCTCGAAAAAGCTTTAATCACTGATGCATGACATCATGGAAAGTTGGAAAGTGTGACTATGACATCTAGTGTTACTGTGCAACTGCAGTACTCAAGAATCTTTTTGAGGAAGCTGAGTTGTGGCTGGAAGATGATTAAAATCAGCCTCTGTGGGTGAATGAGCAACACTTTCCCCTCCTCTGTATGACTTTGAAGTATGACAACAGCAAGTACAACCAGGACAGCACTTCCTGGGTTGTATTTTAGAGTCCACTGTGATGCTAGCAGTATCATGAGACTTAAGCCATGTTTCCACTTAACACTGTTGGTATAGTAGAACTGGTGCGTGACCTGTCCGGACATGTACATAAACCCTAGATCTGTTCAACATTTCCACTACAGACACTCTTAAAGAATAGGCTGCAGTGTTTACTGTCTGTTGCAATCCATGGAATATCAAATAAAATAGCAGAGTGTCAATTCTCTCTTGACCAATCAATGGACAGTAGCGTTTCTAGCCCCACCTTTGGTCGGCCAATGTGAAAATGTTCAAATCAGTTTGATATTAAGCCAAACATCAGTTTTCAACTTTTACCAGGTGTCCCACTTTACTCAGTAGCTGCTCCTGCATGCAACACAACAACACTACGTCCCAACAGAAAACTAGCATCTGACTGTCACGTAGCATAGAGTGGGGCGAAGCTGTGCAGAGAGTGTGGGAGAGGAGAGATGCACACTGGTATGCCTTAACTCATGCAACTTGACCCTATATCGATATAAATGGTGTTGTCTAAATGTAAATCTTGCTTGAAAATATATCATACACAGTCATTAAATCCTGATGCTAGCATGGCAACACAAAAATATGTTTACCACATTTGCCTTTTTAGTTTAGTGCATTATCATACTGGCATTGGCTAATTTGCACTAGCTCTTGGCAATGCCATTAGCTTTGCAGATATTTGGTCAGAAAGTATTGGACAAATGTAAAGTTCAGTCTGGACCAAAGTGGTGGACTAACAGACAGACATTGCTATGACTGGTTTGATTATGGTTTGCTGTACATATTCTTTTTTTTTTTCTTAATAAACCTTGGCAATTATCTCTGGTCACTTCAGAAACCAACTTGATACAAATTTTAACTGGCTGAGTAAATTCTTGAAACAGAGCCACTAACATTGTGATCAACTAAAATGACTGCAAAAAGGACAACTGCAAGATGGCTACAAATGTATTTTAGCTTGGACATGCAAGGCAACAGTAACACAGTGGGAGTTAGGCGATGTCTTGGAAAGTCTTAGCTCAGAGAAAAAATGTTATGATGAAGTAGAGATGACAGGGAAGAAGAGGAGGAGGTTAAGGGCTAGAGAATAATTGGGAAGGATGCCAGGGTTCAAGAGTTGTTGGGTGGAAAGAGCCAGAGAGCATGTTCAGGCTGAGAGGACAGCAGTGTGGGAAGAGTGCTGGTAAGGCTGGCAGTTTACTCCAAATCTGGCGTGTTTGCACATGTAAAGCTTGTGATCATTTTCATACAGTTTATTTACCCTCCCCCAATTCACTGTCATCTGCAGCTGGTCAACAATGTATGTTGGTTAAATGCGTTAATGGATTTTTGTTTCCAGTTTAGTACTTTTCTTCACAAGATTCCAATTTGAGACGGTTATGTGGAAGTCTGAGCTGCTCTCTGCTCAGGCCTTTGCACCATGCATTCCCTTATATGCATAAAGTGGCTTTATAGAGAGGGAGGTGCTGCTGACCCATGGCCTTCACACTCACTTGCCTGTCCTCTCACACAATCCCTCCCTCCCTCCCCCTCTGCTCCACAGATGCCCCTTCACAGATGGACAACATGCAGAAGGCTTGGCTGCCTTTTCACAAGCACACACGCACACATACATGCATGCACGCACGCACACATTCAGACATCAATGCCAATTCCAAGTAAACAGTTACAAGGTCAGCTAAACATTTCATAACTTCAGTTTGCCCATGTTTCCATTTTGTCCTGGAGATTCTTTGAATTCTAAATGTGTCATTTATTATCACTTCACATGCGCTTGAAGAAGGGTTTCAATTTTTAAGGTCATGACAATTCACTCCCTGCTAGTGCTGCTGACACAAGACACATAAATGGAGGGTAGGTACTACTGGATCTCATTTTAAAATTCTTCTTTTGTGCCTCTGCTCATCACACCAAGTATTTAATTAAAGAAATTAGTATTTTAACAACAAACAGGTCAGAAACGCCAAAAATACAACCGGAACAAACACGGAACAGGAAAAAATGTGAATCTGAAGAGTCACACCTCTGAAATCACACCCTTCACAGTCAATGCAGTGGAACAAATACGTGACTCATTACAAAAATAACAAGCATAACACCTTTTGATGGGAGTTACAAAGGTTTTATGTACACGTGTGTTTATGTGTGTACACATTGATGCTGTATACCCTGCTGTGCAAGAGTGTTTTTGCGTGTTTGAACATGCATTTCTCATTGCATGTCTGTGCAGGCTTAATAAATGTTTGTGACTGAAACAGGACTGCATGATATGGGAGAATATCCAGTATGAGACATGCTTTGAATTTTGCAATGACAATATGGGGTGCAAATAAATGCTCTGTTTCAGTGCCTGAAATTTTATAAGCCCTGACCATGCCATTCAATTATTTTCAACTGTGACAGCTAATAACAATAAGAACAACATTCGGTCACTCCAGTATGCTATTATTTGCATCTTGTTCTGATCTGTCAAACAAAAAAAGGTGCCACAAAATGATGGTCTACATTTAGATTCAGACCAACTGTTGTTGACTCCATATCTGAATTTAGAAACAGAGCAGAGCAGGAGCTTTATGAGTCTTGGCTATTTTGAGCCTGCTGCTCCTTGAGATGTTTATTGTTGAAATTCATATTGCAGTAAAGATAAAAATATGGTAGCTTATAAGCCCTGGAGTGCACCATCATCACATTCATCACCTTCATCTTCCTCACGCCATGTAAATAACTACAAAAGGTCTTTAATAAAGCTATTGGTGTCAGTGCTTTTATTGTGTGTATGTTTTATTTACTCACCCTGATGCTATGAGTGCTCTGGACTGGGCCATTGCAATCCTCTGTAATGCTGGTCTGCTCAGCCCGGCTAAGCTTGATCTCTGTGGCAACGGGGCATGGCACACTGTCGCTGCTGACGATGGCGTGCGCTGTGGCTTCATCACCACCGGCGATGGAGATGGCACAGGAGAAGGCGGCGTGGTCACGCTGTTGGCAGGGGTAACTAATGTGGCGGTTGGCACTGAATCGTTGGCTGATGATGAGGAGTGCTTGGCTGGAATGGACGGAGGGTTCAGATTTGGGTTGGATGATGGAGGCTGAGGAGGCGGGAGGGATGGTGGAGGTGGTCTGTTGGAAGACGAGGAGATACCCAGAGAGGAGGTGCCAGCAGTGAGAGCAGCCAGCGACTGAGCAAAGAGCTGGGCGTTCCTTCTTGGAGAGGCGATGTTTCTGGAGATGGCGAGGCCGTGTGGCAGGGTCTGATAGTAGTTAGAGTTGGAGTTGGAATTCTGCTGCTGTCCTCGTCCCAGAGTGGCTGATTTAGACGGGCTCAGAGGTTTAGAGGCAATGGGTGCTGAGTTCTTGGGCCGCTGCAAGGTTAGTGAGCGTCTACCTAGAGTCTGTATCCCTACACCTCCTCCCCCTGGTCCTCCTGTATTGGTCTTCACACTAAGGACCAGCATGCACTGCTGGCACGAACAAGGCTGGCCCAGTCCAGTAGCCGGCAAGCCCCCATTGGGGTAGACAGAGCTTCCAACCCCCATGCTGGCCCCCGACACCCCAACACCCAGCAGCGCCCCTGTTAGGCCACCACTTCCTCCTACACCACCTCCTTTGGGTATTGGAAGAGGACCGGACACTAGAGGGTAGGCCATGTCAGCACGTCTCTGGATCCTCCGAAACCTCTGGCTCTGTCTGTTCACCTGCAGGAGAACAGAATCAAACATTAGTTTAATGGCATTTCTGATGAATCCTAAATATGGGGTCATCACAGCAGAGGAATGCTGCAGCTGTGATAACTAAATATCACTCATGTAGCTGAAGAATTAAAGGTATGGAGGAAGTTTCAAGTGGAGTTTGTCATTGAATTTAAAAGCACCTGTGTCATGTTCTGAAAATCAATGAGGTAGCAGAAGCCGAGTGGTGTCAGGTCGAGGCAGGGCTGCTGATTGTGGGCGCTCTCAATTGCGATGGCCACCTCCATGTCGTAGGCCGTCCACGTACCCGCATCATTTTCCCACTCCCACTGCCAGCCCTGACCTGGGGCCGAGGCTGGATCATAAAAACTCCTCCGCACCGGACGGATGGTTCCTGAAACAAAAAGAAGAAAAATAAAAAATGTGCTTTAGATAATTTCTTTGTTCCAATAAGTTTCTTCAATAGTTAACCAACACCCTTTGCAACTGCTGATTTGATGCCGTACCTACAGCGTAGCTTACCCAAGTGGCCTACATTGTTGTGAGCATGTATACAATCTTATGCGTCCCATTGATCATAATGTTAAAATGCAATACTCAAAAGCTTAAAGGGATCGACCTGGCCTCTACATTCCCCAGATTCCAATCTGATGGAGCATCCAAGAGACATGCTGGTACCCCACCTCACAACCCACAGTGCTCAAAATATCCGCCACAAATGCCCTGGACACCACAGGAAACCTCCCTGAGGTCCTGTATTAATGCCTCAACAGGTCAGGGCCAAGTCCAATCAATGGTGAGGCCTCTGACCTGTCAAAGCACGGACACAGGACCACTGGGGTATCGTCACATCCCCTGGATGCTCAATCAGTTTGGTAACTGGGGAATTTGGAGGTCAGGTTGATGCCTTAAGCTCTTCGTCACGTTCATCGGGCCATTAGTGAGCATGCACTGGCATGGCACATTGTCCTGCTGGGGGGAGCACTGCCATTGGAGAGTGCTGTTGCCATGAGGGGGGGTGGCATGAACAGCAACGGTGTTTTCTTGTTCTAATGTTTTGGATGACCTGTGTATGTGTGTGTGTCTATATATAAGAAACACAGCAGTTCGGGGTCCTTGTTGGAGCAGCACAATGGCTAATGTTAGCTTCTGGGCTAGAAATAATTAGTCTCTGTCTCGCAGGCAGTATTACAGAGATATCTAATGTCAGTAACCTTGCGTTGTATCGTCAACCCCAGAGTTAGTGTCCAGTATGCCAGATTTTTCTCACCAGTCCCATTCAGTGTTAAGTGGTGATACAGACACACACACAGTTCAGGTGGTGAAGCCTCACAGTGCACTGTTTACTTTCGGATAACATTACATTTGAGATCACATTTATTTTTTTACTCGAGGCATTCCACTTGCCTCAACACTGAGTTTACGTGTTAACATCAAGCTCAGTGACAGAAAAAAAAATGCTTTAGTGGGCACACAACACTAGATAGAGTGCACTCACTGCACTGTGGCAAATTAGTCAACTGACTGGTTGAGGATTAGGTCCAATTTCAGTTGACCAAGATTTTCTTTGGTTAGATACAGCCCTAGTTTCTATTACCCTTACATAAACAGCCCGCCTGCAGGAATAATGGAGACATGGGAAGGATCTAAAATAAGGCGCTAGACAACTAATGATTATAGAGCCATAATGTAGTCTTTTTTCACTAGATGCATGACTTTCATTAAAATACTTGGATGAAAGGGTAAACATAACCACCCAAATAATTTCACAACGGAAATGGTGTGCCAGCCTTGTGATTCTGGGCCCTGCAGGGCAGTGAGTTCAAATTTCTCAAGAGCACCTCATCCACTTGCCCTTTATGTCACATTCATATACACATATATACTCATGTACTTTCAGTCCAATAGTTCACTAACAAATGTGATGATAAATCATCTGAGCACAATTGAAATAAATAATTAAAAACATAAACAAATAACGAGAGCACAACAATGTTTCTGTCTCCCACAGGGACAGAGGGGTGGGAGGAGGGTCCCTAAACCAACCAACCAGAAACTACATCAGTCTCCAGGGGTAACAGCCTATTCAGTCAATGCCAGGACAAGGAGATGAAGGCATATGTGTGTGTGTGTGTGTGTGTGTGTGTGTGTGTATTTGAGAGTGAGTGAGAGAGTAGTACAAAGAGGTGATATTGGCAGAGTGGCATCAGACAGACATCAAAAGGAGGGGGTTGAATGGAAGGGGGCTGCATTTACTCACAATAATCAAACTGAGATATCACCCACTGTATTGCTTATTGTGTCTATAGTTCATTTTATACAATAGTTTAATTTGCTGTAGCAATACCTACAAAGAAGGTGCCGATTGATCTCTTTGGAAGACTATGTATTACAGCAAGAGACAGATGGATACACAAAGAGCCTTTAAAATAGATGCGAGACAAAAACAGAAAGAGTGTTTGTGAAAGTATACGACCCGCCCTTCTCTCTCTCTCTCTCTCTCTCTCTCTCTCTCTGTGTTGAATGAATCCAGCACGGCAGGGAGCACTTGACCTGCTGATTACCACGTGAAATGTAATGCTCTCTCAAACTGCAGAGCTAACAAGTTCATTCACAGAATAAGCAGACTGAGGCCAAGCTGCACTGCTGTCTGTTGGAGGGGATGGTTGGTCAAAGATTCCCAAAAGCATTATTACATACAATTTTTACACATAATTGCTAATATGCAAAGACCTGATGACAAAAAGTATTAATTTGCAGAATGTGAAAGACATCAGACTCTGATAACAGAGTAAAAACACCGTATTTGGATGATTATTAATAATCAAAACCTGCTGTCATTAGGGCTGTCAAAATTGCTCAAAAATGACGTTCGAATATTCCTTCTAAAAATAACTCATAGGTTCGAACCATTTGAATATTTTTTTTTCCGCATTATGTCCACAAAAGGGCAAACTAATACAAGGAAACATACTTGTATATGAAACATAACTACCTGTAGGTATTTTTATTTCAACATAAACGTCTTTGAAAACATGTACATACCTACACATTAAAACACGTAAAACAATTATTTATAACATTACGTTATAAACGACCGCGGACCTCTCGCTCGCCCCCCCTCTCTGACCCGTGACCACACCACTCGCGGAAGTGCTGCGAATAGCCTTGAAGCACCGGACCGTGACCGGCTCGCGCCCTGCAGCGATTGTTTCAGCGTCTGGTCTATTTTCTGCGTGAGCCACGAGCGAATGTGTCAAGCAGGGTGACAGAGACAACAGCTGGGAGCAGAACCGCTTGTCGACCAGCATGGATAAATGCACGTCTGATGCCAACGCCCACTTGCAAAGAGGACAGCTGCGGTGGTGTTTTTTTCTCTCTCTCCACAATCGAATATCAATTTTCACATTCGAAGGTCCATTATTTTTCAAATTCGAATTTAAATTCGAATTTAGAATATTCGTTGACAGCCCTAGCTGTCATGTGCACACTTTTTCTCAGCTGCAAACCACCACCTACTGCAGTAAAGATGTCCACTCCAACAGGACAAACCACACAGGTTCTCTTTCATAACCTCTTTATTATGCCAATGATAAAAGTAATAATGTAAGCAAGAACCTTTATGGGAAAGGAAGTTGTGTGTCCTGAATGTCAAATAGAATCTGTGTATTTTGTGTGTAGTGAAACTTTATCTGTACTGGACTCTAATCAGGCCAAAGTCTTATCACAAAGAGGACAACCTGGCCTTGTCTCTGAACATGGCACCAACACTGGGGATCAGGATGTTGTGTATATGTATGAAGTGTGGGACTGTGTTAGCTAGCGCTATGTTAGCATAAATTCACCAGACAATTAACAGCATTCGATACTGAGATTACAGACTTAGAAAAGACTATTTGACGGTTTAGCATGCGATGATGCACGATAAGGTTGCAAACTGACCTGAAACTGAAACTTGACCTAGCTAGTGCTTTATCTTTTTAGTTGACAGAAAGTAAAACGCTACCTGGAGTTCATATGCTAGTTATGCTTATAAGGGGACAGTTAACCCCCACATCAAAACTACGTATTTTTCCTCTTACCCTTAAAATTTCTCTGGTGTGAGTTGTTGAGTGTTGGAGATATCAACCGTGGAGATGTCAGCCTCCTCTCCAATATAATAAAACTAGCTGGCATGCGGCTTATGGTGCTCAAGGTGCCAAAAAATACATTCAAAAAACTCAACACACAGTTTCCCACAGAGTCATTTATTTGTGGAGACCCGGCACGATTAAAACATCACCTGCCACATTTTGATTTTACTTTTGAAAGTTTGCTTTAACTCCGAAACAGCTGCTCCTCTCATCCATCGATCTGATCTGATCAGCTCTGATCAGATCAGCTGATAAGATTTAGAGAGGGGACACAGACTGAAAGACACAGACTGATAGAAAACCGAAGATCCATTTTAGTATTAGACACGTTTTGGGGTTTTTATGAACATATTTTAAATAATAGCCAAAACTATGTATATTCTTTTCTTTCTTTTTTTTCCCAAAACATTGTATTCATTCCAATCCATTCTAAGGCCTGGAAAAAGTTTTTCTAATTTCATAACTTTTCCAGGAATTTCATGATCTTGGGAACCCTGATTTTTTTTTAACATGGGTATCAATTCAGAGGAACCATTATAAAACCAAAAGACTCTTCTCGCATTTCATCCTCAACTGTGCTACTTTTAAAGAAGAACCATGCCTATTTTCGAAACTCATACGTTATTCCTATGGTCTAAGATCATCCAAAAATATACGTAAACATAAACAACTCCCTCTCAAATCCAAAAGCTAGAGTGCTAAAACTCAAATGTATTCTGTCATATGATATAAAGTCTGGAGGTGCTCTAATGACAATGAATGGTTAAAGATAATCTAGATAAAACTGAGAGCAACCAGGTGGAATGTTCTGAGTATATGGGTATGTTTTCTGCTTCAGAACTGAGAAAACTGCAATAAAATAAAGCTCATTTGGGTATAAACAAAGAAAACAAACATTCTGTGGGTCCACAAAATCAGTCTCCCAGTCATTGTCTCCAGCCTTTTTACCCTATGATATCACATCTTTGAGACTTGTCTGGTTTCTGGCTTTGAGACAGAGTCGCTCATGTTCCTAATTATTGATTGAATTTTCCTCAGCCATGAAAATAACATATTAGAATTCTTGATTTAGGTGGTGTTTCCCCTCTGAGCTAGTGAGCACATGAGACTGGGTGTGTGTGTTTGTGTAATCACATGCTGATGTGATGTAGCTGTGCTTGGGTGTGCCCCATGTCTACAAATTATCCAAGACTTAGGAGATAAAAGCAGGTATTAAAGGCTGTTAAAGTTACAGCTGTAGGACTATATGGTACATACGAAAAAATAATGTGCATGTATGTCCATGTCTTGTTTACAGTAATACAGTAAAAGCCTTAATGCCACTGCTCCCTCATAGTTCCACACCCCTTTTACATGTTTCATCTGTCAGAGTTGGATCAACGCAAGGCCCGTTGCTGCTTTCATTTGTCAGTCACAGTTGGAATCTAGTGCAGCATGTCTGGGTGTGGCCACACTGGATTTATACACTCCTCAGACTGTGTGTGTTTTAAATAATGAGCCTGCCTACTGAAAAGAAAACAGAAAATGGTTTGAAGTAATTTAACAAAACCAAGTACATACACACTTCCACAGAATGAACTGTACACATCTGGAGGGTGAAGAAATTATTGTTATGTGTGTGGTGAGGAGCTAAAAGCAAAAGTAAACATGGGAAATCTGTGTATCTAAAGGGGCAAAGTATAATACAAAGCCACATGCTCAAAACAAATTTCTCCTCTATTAGTAACTCTCATTTGAGCAAAGCAGACAAAGAACCCTTTCTAACAGATTGTAAAAGACCTGTCATTTTTTTGCCATTTATTACAAAGGTACAAGACACCAGACACATTATGTACAATGCTGTAGTGCAAAAGCAAACATTAAAATATCTGTGCAATAGTGAACACTTAAATCCCACTCCTTTGTTTTTAAGAGGGAAAAAGGCTAGCATGCACAACAATGAAGACAGTTATTGAAAATGACGGTTTCCAGATTGAACCTAGAATGATTTCTGTCCTAGCCTGAACCCTGCCCAAGGAAAACCAAATTAAATTGCTGCTATTTTCCCGACGATAATTCAAAGCACTTCTCTAAAATATTCCTTGAATTCTAGCTCCCCTTCTCTACTCATCGCCCTCAAACTGGCCTGAGTACCCTCGAGCAGAAGAGAGATGACGGATGATTGAGGAAATGACAAAACTCATATAGTATGCGAGTCTCTATTAAGGTTAAAACCTGAAATGAAAATGGCACCTCTGAAAAGAACATAAGAAGAATTTGCAGCAAAAGTTCACACCCACAACAGAAAAATGAAGCTGATGCTGAGATAAAACGGCTCAAACAGAGAACAGAAACTCAAAGACAGAGGAGTCCAGAGGAAGATGAACTGAAAGCAGTGGGATCATTTTCTCAGAGATAAGGAGAGGATCGGAGTGAGGAGGAAGAGAGAGTTAAAAGACGAAGTAGAAGCGTGAGATAAGAGAAGAACACAGAGACTGAAACAGAGAAGATTCACTTGCAAATTATCTGAAAGGTCAAGCTGGCCTGGAGGCACCAAGACACAATCTTCCAGCAATTGTAACTTTCTTTTTCTTTCAGACACTCACCTAACTTCCTATTATTTACTTTCCTTTTTTATCACTTTCCCACCCCCTCTGTTCATAACTTGTTTCCCACTTTTGATTTGTTTATCTTGATATCTCACCCTCGTTCTGTCTGATATCATCTCTTCTGTTGCTATCACCTTTATTTTTTTCTTCTCTCTCCTTTTGTCTTCTCTTTCTAACACTTCATCAATATATTTAAATGTTTTTGACTTGGTGTTTGCTCCCCCCTCTTTTGTTTCTTCCCTACATGAATGGAAACCATATTCTCTGATCTTCAATCAACTTCTGCACAGCTATATTTCAAAACAACTGTCAGGACAATTTTGCAGTAACTTTTGTGGTGGAGTTAAGGTATGCTTCCATCAGTGGGTTTGAGGTGAATAAATCATCTTCTTGGACATGCGAAAACAACCCCTAGAATTACCACCTTGTGGTTGTGTGTCTCTGTGAACCAGTCAGGTTGCAGTTACAGTTTACATCCATGTCTGTGAAAACATGAATGTTTCACACATATCTTAAACCCAGCAGCACAGAAGATCTATACCATCAGCACAGTTTTGAGATGGACACCCAAGATTAGTGTCACCAATTCAGCATCTGACCAAATGTCTCCCCATAATTAGCAAATTAATTCTTGAGTTACGGCCAGGAACATGCTTTGTGAGGGCAAGGTGTCCTTGAACTTTGACCTTCACCCACCAAATTCTTATCAGTTCCTCCTTTAGTGCAAGACGACACTTGTCAAATTTGAGGAAATTCATTCAAGATCTTCTTGAGACATTGCATTCGCAAGAATGAGACGTAAGAAAGGTCACAGTGACCTTGACCACCAAATTCTAATCAGTTGGGCCCAAGTGGACGTTTGTGCCAAATTTTTAAGAAATTCAAAATTATTCTTGAGATATTGCATTCACAAGAAAGAGACAGAAGAGGTCACAGTGACCTTGACATTTGACCTATGACCCCCCACACCTAATCAGTTCATGGTTAAGTCCAAGTGAACGTTTGTGCCAAACTTGAAGAGATTCCCTTGAGGTGTGACTGAGATACTGCATCCATGAGAATGGGATGAACAGATGGCCAACCTAAGTATAGCGACTCTGGCCATGGTGTATGCTGGCACAGAGGCATAAAAATCAACTCTCAAAGTTGAGTCTGTCAAAAGCTGATGAATTGATCACTGTGTTAAGTATACAGTTTATTTTCCTTTTGCATACATTAGCCTTTCTTCATGGCTGGTTCAAGGCCTCTAAATCACCAGCCATATCTCATATATATATATGTATGATGATCTGTTGGTTGGGGAAACTGTTGACCAATCAGAGCTCAGACAAGAATAAGAATGGGAACGTCATCTCCCTACATAGCTTCCTACCTAACTATATCCATTATGAAAAGCACAGGTAAAAAAAAAAAGAAAAAGAAAAAGAAAAAGAAAAAAGCAATAAGCATGGATCAAACAGCTGTTCAGGTTTTTGCAAATCCACTCAAAAAAAAAAAAAAAGACTACACTTAAAAAGATATTCCATCAATTCATTATTGCATTTCCATGAAGTCGGGGATCTTACATCAGACAATATTTTTAATTTATAAATTCATTTTAAGAATGGTCCAATTCGTTTGTTTTTTGCCTGGTAACAGTGCTAAAATGATACCTATGAAACGGTACTGGTGACTGAAGCAGTGCCTGAACTGGTGCTTTGTAAAAAATAAAGTGACGTCAACAACATTAAAGAACAACAATACTGGATCCTACATTTCCCATAAAGCAATTCCATAGTTTCTGATGACATCATCGGTGTTGTAAAGCACCCTCCACTGCCACAGAAGACATTATCTCACTGTTTTCACAAACTGGTTTGTCGCCTTGGCAAGTAAACTGAACTCCGTATGTAAAATTGGGTGGAGTGGCCATTCAGATGGGCCAATTTCTGTTTGGAAAAACCTTTTACTGCTTCTTGCAACCATTAACGCAGCTTCAGTGTTGAATGAAAATGACGGCCAAAACAAAATAACCCACAACCATCACTGCTTCTGTCTTTCCATTTCTTCTCTCTGGCCTCCCTGTACGCCCCCTAAACCCAATCACATGAGAGTCATCAGTCATCATTAGTTAGGCTAAGTTTAGGTTAGAGTTTGGAGAGCTTAAAGGAACTCAGTCTAAGAAATTCTGAGGCATAACTATTTGATTTCATATAAGTCTACTGCTTGTGTGTGTGTGTGTGTGTGTGTGTGTGTGTGTGTGTGTTGCGAAGAAGCCAGTGAGTGATATCCCCCAGAGTACTCAGTAACAGTAACCCAACACGCAGAGTTTCACAACAACAACATAGAGAGAAAGGGCTGCCCTCTGAACCCTCTACCTCTTTCATCTTCCTTTCTCTGGGTTTCCTTCCCCCTATTTTTTGTGATTTATGATGTGTCCCTGCAGAAAACAGACTGAATAGGCAGAATACAGTCCACTAACTTAAAGCTAAGTTAGTTTTTCTGATCAAGAAATAGCATGTTCATAAGGTTTAATGTATTTGCCTTACTAATTATATTAATAATTAGCAAAATAGGTGACTGCATGCATTTTTTCATTTTTATTAAGACTAAAACTCATCTTTATATGCAGTATCTCAAGCAAAATTGCCCATTGTCAACTCATTATTTTTCCGGTTTCAAGAAATCCAACTTGTCTAAATGAAAGTCCTCACACAAGCCTTTATTCTTTAATTTTCCCCTTTCAATTCCTCTGTCAGCTCTTGTCATCTTTTTTCCAAAGTCACTTTTATCTTCCTCCATTCTTCCAGTCCTCTACTCCTTTCTATATCTTGACTTTCAGGCTGTCTCATTCTCTCAACATCTTGTCTTATTTTATCTCCCTCCAGTAATATTCTTCCTTGCTGTTTAACTTTCTAATGCCCTCTCCGCACTTTTTTCACCCCTTTCCCTTCCGACTTTGTCGTGTCGCCTACTCCCTTCAGCTCTCTCTCTGTCTTTGTCTCTACTTTGTCTCACCTTCAAAGAGTCCAATCCCCTGAGTGTGGAGTTCAGAGTACATTTTCAGCTTCATAGAATGTGCAAGAGAAAAGGGTGATGGAGGAGAAAAGAGAAAGAGATAGTGAGAGATAGATCAGGCGGCGACATAAGGCAGAGGCTTCAAGACAAAAGAAGGAGAGACCCTAACCTTAACAGTCAAAGCCAAAATGCATCCAACACTGCCTTCAGGAAATACTGGTTTTGCAAGTGCAATACTTAATGTAAATTCAAATCGTCCCTGTTATATGTGTGAAATAATGCCAAACTACAGTAACAAAAATTCTCTATGAGAAATAGCTGCAAGCAGCAGGTTCAACCCAAAGTGGACTGTTAAAGGTCCAGCGTATGGGATTTAGGAGGATATCAGTTGATTAATTCAGTATCAGTTAATATAGCCAACTGCATTATCACATGTTAAAAACTCAATATGCACATTATTCCATCGCTGTGGGTCGTGATAGCACTATAGGCAGCAGCCACCACATGAGCGCAGTGCAGAGCGATGGCGATTAGCTCGCCAATGGGATACAGACACAGGGACGCACATGCACTCATATGCACACACGGCTGGACCAGCTCCCACGACAAAGAACAGAGAAGCTCAGATTACTACACATATAGAAGGAGCATGATTTCATTCTCTGCTCAGGCCGCCATTACTCCACTATATATTTACATAGCAAATAATGGTTTGCTGCTGTATTAATGCAGTGAATTTTAATTAAATGCGTGTTCCTTTCTTGACATTTAAACTTCAGTGACTTTCATCACCAGCAGCCTGCTTTAAATGTTTTTTTTTTTTTTTTTTTTTTACATAAATACCATCATGTACCAGTGGAATGCGAGGAAGGTCTAAAAAATAGATACATCTTAGCCTTATGTCCAACATCTTCATCACTAGTGGCAATACAATACCCGTGGTCAAACCACTTCACTTGGAGGCCATATGTTTTTCTACAATACCCATTTTCTTTTTTTTAATGTCTAAATAGGCTAACTTCACTGTTTGATTCTTGCTGCGCTCATCAGGCCTGTTTAGAGGCAGCTGTTTTCGGCATAAAGGCTTAACAGCTACCAGCAGACAGACAGCGTCAGCAATTAGCTGGTGCAGGTTTTACAGTAAGTTACTGCGGCACATGTAAACTTGTTCTGTAATTTCCTTCCCTAACCCAACTTGTCCCACTAACCTCATTTGTTGTGCTGCATATAAATGTAGTCAGTGTTTGGTTTCACTTCCTCCTGCTCTCTTGTGACCACAAACCACCCCCTTGCCTGCGTCTCTAGGGAGTACCCCCCCACCCCCCCCACCCCCCATGACCCTAACTCCCCTGGGCATTGTGGGGGTCTGGGAATGAGTCTCCTTCAGCAGGACCAGCTGGAACGAGAGGAGCAACATGCTGCAGGAGCAGGAAAAAAGATGCCCTCAGAGTTTGAAAAACGCCCCTCAAAGAAACTGATGGCAAGTCAGTCTTTAAAAGTGCCATGAACAAAGAGGTGGAGGCTGCTGCTAACGGTGTGACACTTTCCTGTTTAACATCAATTTTAAAGACAAGCACCTCCTTCCCAACTCCTGCTTCATGCTAAACTAAAAAGATAAATTTAATATGTTGTATTTATTCAATTTATCATAATTTACTTGGACTGGTAAAATGCATATGTTGCTACCAGGACACCTGCTCTATCACTTGGAATTCAGTCAGTTAAATATTCATACGAGATAAGGAAACAACGCTATGCTTAATGTGTTTTTTTTTTAATATATATAAATATACTGTGTATCATACATATATATATACACATATACACATATCAAATACACTTTCTGCTGTACTGACCACAGAACTGCGAGTGAAAACATACACATGTATAAGTGGGGCTCTAAAGCTGAAAGGAACACAAAGTTAATCTAGATTCCAGTCTCCTTCTCAGTCTACAGGGAGCCCTGTGTTTTCTCTCCCTTTCAGAAACAACTGTATGTACCCTTAGCATGTATGTGATCAGAGTAAGTCTTGTTCATGTTTCCATAAACAGGAAATCTGTGTGTGAGAAAAAAAGCATGAGATCACAAATAGCTGTTAAGTTGAAGGTAATGATATGACATTTTTGCATGAATATGCTTCTTTTTATCTACTTTCTTGCAAACTGATACCACAAAGCAGTTTTTCAAAATAGTTCTTCAAAGCTGTCACACCCTCTGGTACACAGGAAGCAATATGTCTTATATTTCTTGTTTGTTTGGGATGAAAAAGAACTGAGTTGTAAGCATGAACAATGAAAGCAGCAATGACTCAACAGCCACATAAAAGAGCGACACCCACAGAAGGTCAAACAATCCAAGAAATAAGACCATTGCCACACTACTGACAATCTTTTCTGACAGGTCATCTTTGGGAAGTGCGATGCAGGAAAGCTGCACCAATAAACTCTAGTAGCAGTGAAGGTCTCTGGGAACATGGGCTCCCACTTGTCGCAAAGCTATCATAGAGAAACCATGCTGAGGGGTTTCCTTAACATTGCATGTTGTCAGCTTATTGCTTGTGCTATCTGTGTTGCAGGGAGTGTCTGTGCGGCTTTCATCCATGATTCTGGAAACCAGCTCTCCTCCAACCACAACCGACAGTGCTGGGAGAACCAGCGTGATGGGAGAGTTCATAAGGACACAGGGAGGGGTATGGATGGCAGGCGTTGGAAATTACCTTTAATATATGACTGTAAAAACAGACTTGTACATCTTGCTGCTGTGTCAAAATGTGCTCGAAATCTGTTGTCCTTCTCAAAGACTTCACTGTCCCACCTGCTTGCTTCCTGTCACGATAATTACGCTATCGATTTATCATACGATATATATGGACATGACCTCAATCGTTTTGCTAACCCCGATATTGCCTGTTGGGTTTGAATGTGTATTTGTTTACGCAAGAATGTAAACAACATTTTAGCCAACATGGCGCCAGAATAAATAGCAGGGTCTTCCCCACCATTACTTGAGTGTCCCCCTTTTTTAATAATAATTTTTTTTTAATAATACCACACTTCAAGGACGACACAGCGTAGCTTACCAGTAGCCTGCAGCTGCACCGTTGAAGTTGAAGAGGCACAGTCCTGATAGTCCTTAGCTTGCCAACCCCTGGCAACGAGCCAAAAAGTCCATCGTTTGTAGTTTTACCCTCCAACAATTTCATCCTCCACCCTGTAAATCCATTCCCAGGAACTGACTGTAGCACACCGGCTGGATTTTGAAGGAAACTGCTGTGTTCCCATAGTTTCGCTGAGCTTGTCTAGGGGAATCCCTTTTTTTTCTCAAAAACCCTATAAAGGTTACAGTAGTTTTATATGTACTTTCTTGTATATGTTATCAGGTGTTAATTACTTTTTTAAATTATGTTGAATATTTTTCACATTTCAATTTCAATGTCTGAATATTCTTAAGAATTAAAAGTTCATTGCTCTTTCAAGGGTTGTACTTGCATTATTATGCTACTATATTATCATTAGATTGGTGGCATAAAATAGATAGAATCTGAAATGCAATTTTTTCTGGGACAACATATCATTCAACAAAAGTAATTACTGTGACAAGCCTACATGCAAAACCCATGAACACTGCATGATCATGTCTACAAGCCCTGTGTGCAACAAGTGGCTATAACCTGAAAAGAGGAGCTAAGTAGATGAGCAGCATAAAATATGAAATGTTGAACTTTCAGAGACACTAAATAACCTTCTCACTTTTGACACAAGCCTAAATACTGGAAATCCTGATCCAACACTGTCAGCTGAGAGGCTTAAAACCCTTTTATCATATACATAAACGTTTAACTAGGAGATTTTAGAAACTGAAACTGATATGATGTGCTCAGCAATATTTCAGTCTCACCACTCTGTTTTTTTTTTTTTTTTTTGTTGAACACAAAAACAGAGTCCCTTAAAACACATCTGCCTACAGCGAGTACAGAAGTCAAGTTTCAGTTTTAGGGAAGTGACTGGGCAATACAGCCAAACATATTTCAAGCTTGGGGGCAATTCTATATTTACATCAATATTTTGTGTGTCTCTTTTTCAGGTCCTTATGTGCAGGGAAGTTAAGCAACCAGCACCACTTTTAAGGCTGTCATCGTTATGCATATCTAAAAGTATTGGCTATCCCATACAGCTATGGACTAGCAGTACTAGAATCTTCAGTAAGTACAGCACAGACATTTACTTTGATATTTATAATAATAATCTGCTCCTGGTGTATAAGAATGATATCTCCCAGCAGCTAACTATGCAGTGTCAGCTCACAGGCAGATACGGACAGACCGAACTGTTCAGGTGAATCACTTAACTCGCCTGTCCCCATCTGTCCCTCTCATATCTGAGAAAACTAGATTCACTATGAGTTAGGGTCCCACTTTATGGAACTGTCATGACTAAAAACAACTAATGCAGCTAACATCTGTGTTAGTTTTTTAACTGAAAATAACATTTTGTGGGTGCTGCAATAACTCTGACCATAGGCCTTTTGCCAGGCAGCAACCTCTGCAGCAGAATAATGAAAACAACGCTAAAGCACTAAAAAAAACTGCAGTTCCTGAAACGGCCACTTGAGGCTGGCTCCAAATGTGAGTCAGTCCCCACAGAACCCCTATTACAATGCCAAACTTTATTGCACAAATGAATAAGCACAAGCAAATAAAGTTTACAGATTGGCATGGGAAAAATAACAGTTTGGATGTCTATGGCTAATTTGCCCCTTCATGACAACTGTGCAGGGGTTGAAATTTTTTATAACTCACCCATTTATATTTTATTAAGGCTTAAGTTACACATAATTAAGGGCAGAGCCACTCTGAGTGACAGACTGTCTGCAAGGTGTTACCCCAAGATGGTGATAGTTAAAATGCCAAACTCGAGGATTCAAAATGCTTCAGTCACAGTGGCTATGCCTATTATTTCATACAGTCTATGCATTTTCATATTGTGCAAATCATAAATTCAAACTAATCAAAATAATTTGATAATCTGTCCATGGCTAAATAATCCACGTAATTACATGTTGAAAAACTGTATAAATCATACCGTAAATACACAGCATTATTTTTTGGGGAACCCAGATAGCAAAACGTTGACGAAATTATCTATTGCTAATGGCATATTTTGGTGTGTCATACCGCTCTCTCCCCCATGTTTCCTGTGTGCATGTCTTAACTCATACAGACATGCATGCAAAAGTCCACAGTAACTTAAGCACTACAGTCTGTAAATTAGCAACAAGTTTCATAACAAAAACAAACGGTCAGTGATGGCTAAAACAAAGGAGAACCTTTTTACGTGGATGTTTTGTACATTGTGCCTTGCAAATTAAAAGCAGCTAGGAAAAATACAAGATCTAATATTGGAGTGTCAGAGTCCCAGTATTTTGCCAACCTAGAAATCACTATTAAAACTGCTTTCTTCATCTTTCCTCCTTCTCATCATCTTCCAATTTACTGAACTTGAAACAACAAGCGACCCCAAACCTAACAACCCCTCTCTTCTGCCTCTGAGGTCTGTTCTGCTTCTCGAAACTCTCACTTTCACCTCCCATGTGTGTCTCGTAGCCACAGTGGAGCAACTCACATCTGTTTGACAAAATCCAACAATGGTGGAGGAGCCAAAGACAGAGGGAGAATACAGACTCCTCAATTATCTCACTCACTCTGCAACAACCACTCCCACTCCTTCTGCAACCCCCCACTGCACACACATACACACACACACACACACACACACACACACACACACACACTACTATCTTTCTGTCTCTCCCATGTCACAGCCAATACCGAAAGGCCCTTGGGACTTTTGCCTATTGACGAAACTTAAAACTTGTACAAGAGAGGGAGAGGAAAGGGGAGAGGGTGAGAGACCCCAGGGAGAGGGAGAGAGAGAGAGAGAGATGGAGGAAAGAAGGGGGGGCTACAGAGGAGAACAACTAAAGTGAACTCTCTGCTCATCAGGCCTTGAAATATTCCATTCTTTCCACAGAATCAAGGTCTCTTTCGTTTTCTTCAGGTCAGGAGTGTACAGCTGCTGTGTGGCTGTGTGTCTGCATGTGTGTGTAGTGCTTGTGCATAACGGCTAAAGAATGCCGCTTACTCAGTGGTGCGATGGTCATTTGCAGCTGCTCCACACCATCACAATGTTGAATTTCAACCCATGTTGTACCACACAGTGTAGATGCGTAGTGGCTTGTTTTTGGGTCAACGATTATTTTAAGCATATCTGCAGTATTTCAGCCTGGACCCTGTTTTACCGTATTTTTGTGTTTAAGTGACTAATGAGAACAACAGTTTTTGAACTTGGTCCAGTGCTGAGCGGGAGGGCTGCATTGGCTGCAGTGTAACCAGCTGGGGCATGTTCGCACCCTCTATTTACATCCACTACAAATGCTTGTATTTTTCAGTGACAGGCTCAGATTATTGCAAGTGTCTCACCACTTTGGAAAGGATCCATACAGAGATAGACCTTAAAAAAGTAAGATCCTTTTTGTTTATCTTGAAACAGCCCTAAAATCACCATTGTCAAATCCACCAGACTCCATTCAAATAAACATACATTTTAGAGTGTATGGAGCCAGCAGATTTTTACATCTAACTGGTTTAATGACATTTTTATTTTAAACAATCCAGAGCTAGTGATTTATTGGAACAGTGAAAATACAAACCAAGCAGGCTTTTGTGAGTTTTGTTGACTCTGAATTAAGTGTGTTTTACGATGATAAAATTACTATTTATTTATATTGAGTCTGGTAGATTTCCCTCTACCAATTTCATTCTTTAACAAAATGGTCTATCTCATAGGAATGCTTCCCATAATGCTGTCAGACACTTAGAATAACAATCTGAGCCTGTCAGTAGCAGAAATGTGCACTTCTGTTGGACATAACTTGACAGGGCACATCTGCGACGAGGTCAAGGTAATATTGCAGCCTGTTTCGCGTTGCAGGCTGCAGCGCTCTTGCTCAATATTGGACCGATAGCAAAAATCATTGATCTTATTAGTCACTTGGACACACAACCATGGGAAAATAGGGTCCATGTTAAAACAAATACCAATTATCCATTAAGGTGTTAAGGAAAGTCATGACCATGAAGCAGCAAACAACACAGATGCCACAGAAGCAGATTGTACAGTAATACACAACACCCCATGGTGCCATAATACCATTTTAAGCTAGTACTGGCACTGTCTTCTATTATAAGGGGAGTTTATGGTCCTGGACCTCCACTTAAAAGCCCCAAAGATGACACGCTTGCACAGTGCAACCTCTTCCTCTTTAGCTCCCAGCACCTCCCTTGTCTTACCTGTGTCTTGTCGGAACTGGTGCATGGACTGGAGATCTATGATGTACGGCGAGAGCCGGCTGTCCACCTGGCCGAGGACCACGCTCCCTCCGCGAGGGTCGCTGCTCCGGATAGCAGCCTCTATCTGGTGGGAGACGGCGGGGCTGTAGGGCCGCCACCGGCCGTGCTCGTTCAGCCATTCCCACACCACCACGGCAGAGGCCAGGAGCATGTTGTTACTGTTGGCCCTGGTGGAGAAATGAACGATGAGATACCAGGAAAACACTCTTTGTTAGCTAGAAGTATCGCCAAGCCCCTCGGAGATGAGTGAGAAATTTGTTTGCCAAAATAAAGCCCGTGTGCTCAAGGCAGAGGCCAACAACACTGCAAACAAGGTGCCATATGCACACAACAGCCTGTTTATTCCGATATCATTTCTAATATGTCCCTTTCTGGATGAAAGGGTGGTTTTCTCCCTCGTGATAAATTCATACAGGCCGAATATAACCCCACAGCTAAAACAAAGCCAGGTTTATATCTTACATGGAGCCGCGGCAGAGCTAACGCCGGGGGAAGGCGAAACATTCTTCAGTGAAGACCCGAGCTCCTCGCATGGCCAAGCGGAGAGGGAAATCACGGTCCTCGCTCGGCTGTCCTTGTTATAACACCGTAATACGACGTTAACGTTACACCAGCCGCGAAACAAACCGACAATGAAGCGGCCTAAAGTGTCGTTTGTCTCTGCTAGTCCTGGCTCCAGACACACCGATAGCCTCTCCGACGAGTCGTTGATTTCCAGCGACGGCCTTTTGTGGGATTCTCGCCTCGGAGGAAGAAATCGCCTCGGTGTGGGGAAAAATTACGTTTTTTAAAAAATAAAGCTTTGTTATTCCTCGTAGAGCGTGAGTCAGATGTCTACATATAAATCCCGACAGAACCAGCCTCGTCAGAGTGTAGATAGCAACAGCTAGTGTGTGTTTTTCTCCTGTAGTTTGAGGCGTAGCGTAACGTTACCGAAATGTTGAAAAAGTAGTGGCTTCCAACAGCGCAACCTCAGTAGTAACCACTCTGCAACCCGGGTCAGATCAGAACAGGTTCAACTGGTCTGCATCCCAGGAACACAACACAACACTGGGGATATATACCGTTAACAAAATGTCACTGGTAAACTGTACCAATATATTTGGGTCCACGGCGATGTTTATGTGTGTTATTATTAGTCATTTGCAGCGACTGAACTAATGTCACGTTTCTCTTATTTCCACTTTTTACTTCAGTGTTTGTACTGATGGTACTGGCGCTGTATTTGAGTACTTGTTTAGTATATATGCACAAGTTTATTTATCTGTTTACTCATGCAGAGCCCTTTCCACGACTGCACAGAAAGAGCAGGACATGAATCAAACATTCACCTGTTGATATGAACTTCTGCGTCCTCTCTCTAGTCCAGGACACTTGGAACAAAATCCAGGATCGTCACAGACCTCTTGATGAATTAAATCTCCCCTTTCGTTCTCTCGGCTCCACCATGGCTCTTTATTTCCTCTCCTTCTACAAAATAAATCCCCCTTACTTGTCTTTATAATAAGATGCAAAGTCCAAACAGAGAGGAACTAGATTCCCTCTAAAGGATTAAGGGTAGGAAAATGGTACATCCATGATTCGTTGAAATAAACTCTGCCATGTTTATCCTGATGCTATCCATTCGCGTCCATCTCTACCTTACCATGGGAAAACTTGGTATGAGGCTGTAGAGGAGAGTGGGGGGACAGCAGCCGGCTCCGGCTGGTCACCACGCCTGTAACATCGGGGATGGGGGGAGGACAACCAATAGAAGGACGGTCTCTTTAAACATTTCATGCCTCCCCCTGCTGATCCACGCACCGTGCAACACCACCGACGGCTATTTAATACGCCATGGTTTGACCTATTTGACATAGTTTTGTTTGACTTTTAAAAACTTTTTTTCTGCCATTATTTTACACTTATAACATAATTTTAAAGTCAAGCTTCTATAATGATACTTATTTCCTAATAACGCTTAGTAAAGTTTATTTTTGCCCACTTACACAGTCAGTAAGATTAAAGTCAACAGTGTAGGCCCTTCTTGAGGGTGGTCACATGCTGCCACCTGGTGGATACATGGGAAACTTAACATTATTTTTAAAGCAGGTTAAAGCCGACATTATGCCAGTTAAATGCAGCGCAGGCAGAGGGCGCGTACTCAATATTGTGTCGTCAATAAATGCTAATAAAGTACATGTGTGCTTGTCGCTTGACTTTTTTCTTTTATTATTATTAAAAAAAAATTGTCATAACTTGCTCATCCAGTTTTGGCAATGTTGTGTCACTGCTCAGCACGTACCCCAACATGCACTCCGTGGCCCTTTTTTAACACTAGAAAAATGTTGACAAAAATAAATCCCAACACTACTATGGAATAGCAAACACTCGCGTGTCAACAATAAATTCGATTGTGACGTCACTTTTCTTCATCACAGGCTCCTTAGCTCAGGGGTTAGAGCACTGGTCTTGTAAACCAGGGGTCGCGAGTTCAAATCTCGCAGGGGCCTGGTGAACATTTTTCTTTGTTGGACATATTACTGCGCATTTACTCCACACATTGTGGTAAAAACGTGGCCAGGTTTTGTTTTTAAAACCATTCACAAACATCAATCTGTAAAGAACACCCTCCAAAGCAGAAACACAAAACTATCTCAACAAGAAAAACATTACACAACATAAATTTAATAGCTGGCTACAGATAACGACTTATTCAACATGACACTTGCTCAAAAACACCTCAACAGCACTGTAGAATTAACACTATATTTTTCATTTCAGCTTTTTACAGAAGCAAAGATTCAAATTTAGTTCAGATTTACTATCATCATAAAAATTCAAAAATATTTGTTGTCAAGAATTCATTAAGACTTAATTTCAGACTACTTCCATTTTAGGAGGTAGATGAAATGAAATACTTATTTTAACAGTTTTATTACATGTAATTTGTTGTGGCAACAAATAAGACAGTTCTAATATATTACTGAAGCAATTAAAGCCATTTTTTCCTCATTATGCAAGGAGCTACAGTACATCAAAGATACTCCAGACATCACAAATCAAAAGCTTTGCCTTCTGGCTCAGCTCCCACTTCACCACAACAGTCTGTCACAGCACCCGCATCACTGATGACACCACACTAGCCCACCTGTCCATTATTTGCTCCATTTTACCCTCACTGGTAAAAAAGACCCCCAGATACCTGAACTGCGTTGCTTGGGGGAGTAACTCTCTCCCAACCCAGAGGGGGCAGTCCACAGAACCATGGCCTCAGACTTAAAAGTACAGATTATTATAGTAGTGTAGTGAAGCTTTTGTGACTGCTCATGTAAGAAGGGGCTACCCTCAGTAAGATACCTCACTCAGTTCAGAACTAGGGTTATTCCATTTAACCAAACAATTTCCTTACTGCCTGCTGTAAATAATTTAGTTAAGCTAATAGAAAAGGAGAAGTTTTAGACAAGGGTAAAGCACCGCAAGTCTTAAAGTTATCTTTTATGGTGTTTCTCACCATAGAAACCTAAATGTAAATCCTACAAATACATTTCCTTCATTACCTACATTACTCTGCTTAATGATTTCTGTCATTGCAGACTGGGCTTGGAGATGTTTTTTTTTTTGTTGTTGTTCAACAGGCAAACGGGCTGAACTAAGACATGGCCAATACAACAGTAGTGCCTGAGAAAAGTACATATAGTGTGGTCATGTGACACTCTGTCAGAGCCCGGATAGCTCAGTCGGTAGAGCATCAGACTTTTAATCTGAGGGTCCAGGGTTCAAGTCCCTGTTCGGGCGGAGAATTTTTGCATCAGCAGTCTTCCTTCATTGTTCTATAATTCTATTTTAATTACACTATTCACAAGCACAGCCATGGTTAAAATCATGAATCAAAGCTGCATTCCATTTAGTGTGGATGTTTTAGAGCCTTTACAAATGTTGTGAGCAAAAACTGCATTTCCAGCTGGGACATGTTCAAATGTCTGCTGTTAAAAAGGTCTACTGCATTAGCTATGGTTGGTGTTGTGTTTTTGGGTGCTGTTAGCAGTGTGCTTCTTGTTGGTGGTCTCCTTGTTTGACTCTGCTTTGCAGTGGGTAATGTAAACAGTCAGCACCATGATTAATCAGCTGCCCAAAACCCACAACCACACAGTATCAGTGGTAAAAGAGCCTGAAATTACTTTCACTGTTTTTTTTAATGCCTGGTTGTCAATATTGTATTTAATGAAAACACACTTTCATGTGTCCTCATATTATCAGACTTCCCCTGAAAAAAGGGGCTCTGTATCTCCTCTGGTTGTATTATGCTGCATGTCTTGGTAGGTCGTTAAGCGTGGTAGACATGTGAATGACAATAGACATGACGAATCAACAGCGGGTCGCAATTTGCACTCAAATGTAGGAGCTTGATTGGTAAACATTATCTTACACTTAGTATTTCTATCTGTATTTCATTATAACTACTTAAAGAGTTCTGTAAAGGCACAGAGAATACGCAGAGATAGAGAAGATAACATACAATACTGTACTATACTTACTATACATGTTGGATGTAGCCTACAGTTAAACAAAGATCTGTTGACAAGAGCAGAAAAACACTGGTTTATACTTTACACCTGTAATAGTGATGAGGCAACTTCAACAGACAATGTTTTTCTCGAGTTGATCAGACAAATGTAGATGACATCAGGGTTTAAATTAGTCCGCATATGCCAGCTTTTTGATGCGTAGTTGTCCGGCAGATTAAAATATCAACGGTCAAAATGTCCAGAGGGAAATATGCAAAATAAATAAATAAATTAATAGCATATTAGATAGCCTAATATTGTGTGACCAATAAGATATGTTGACCTATGTTGCCAAGACAACTTAAAAATAAGCTTATATTATGCAGACAAGCTTCTGGGATATCAATTTCCAACGCACCTATTTATCCACCAAAACGTTAAGTCTCTTAAAAGCATACGCCACATCCACAGCAGTCATGATCTTCCTCTTAGCGAGCTTGGTGTGGTTAGATGACAGCATCATGGATCACGTTCTCCAGGAAGACCTCTAAAACACCTGGGGTCTCCTCATAGAACAGATAAGAGAATCTCTTCAATCCACCACGGCGAGCCAGATGGTGGACAGAGAGCTTGGCGATTAATGGTGAAGCTCGGCGCACCGAGTCCTTTCCCTCCTTTGTCTCTGCCAATAAACCTCTGATTAGTCACTCTGTTAAATGCACCATGCTTCAATTTCGCTTATTTTCAAGTAATTTAATGTTCAGTGTTTTATTGCTATTTAAATGTGGCTATGATATGGATATTTAAAACATATGTCCAGTAGTGGCTGGACTTCTGAAATATTATATAGCCGTCAGAAACATAAACCCTGCATGGCGCGGATGATACCAAACAGGCCTACCTTGGCACCACTCTCATGAGCTGCACGCATCTGTTGATCTGTTGTTTTAACGGTTGTGGGTGGACAAATACACCAACATAAAGTTGGAGGAGTTCAGTGAACACTAAGCAGTGCATTCTGGAGTCAGTTTAATACTGACTATTGAGGGAACATATTTTTTTCTCAGCTCTTTTGAGGGACCTGATGACATGTTGATTAGAAATATTTATATTTACCTCTAAAATACAATCTGATGTATCCTAATTAAAAGAAGAGTGTGCTGGCCAAAGCCTGAGGATGTCCTGCAAGCCTCACAGAAAGGTGCTGTGTGGGTGATGCAGACTGCATTTACCTGCAGCTACAGGTGATAAACACGCAGGGAAATCTGTGGCCTTAAGGGAAGGCAATTGTACTTCCTACAAGCAATTGTGCATGACATGAAGAACAATTCCTGCCTGACAGACTTAGTTACATGGTGTAAATTTGCTTTGACTGGCATGTAAACTTGCCTGAAATACTTGTGTCAGAGTAAAATTTAACATTTTAACATAATAGGGCTCTAGGTGTTAAAGAGGAACCTCAAGATTTGCTGTAAAAAAAAGTTACCACAATGCAAAATATATTCTCTTACCTTGAAGCATGGTTCCTGTCCCATCTATTAAAAGTGTGTTCACACTGGCAATACAGCAGCACAGCCCCAGGTCTCTCTCCTCAGCAGTAGTGGTCCTCAGTACCAGAGATCAGTTCACTGACAGTACTGAGAAATGACGGCTCAGCTGAAACCCTGAGAAAGTGTTGTAGTCAGATGAAGACATATCAAATAATACTCACTGTTCTGTAGTTACAACATGCAGAGTTTTCCCGTCTTCCAAGCTAAATGAGGCACAACGTGCATGTGTGTCTCAGCAGCAGCACGTATACTCATTTCCAACTTTGCATCTCAAGAGGAGTCAGGTAATAAGCTGCTATTTATGGTCTGGTCTGCATTCCTGGTGATAGTTTTTATTCCCCCCAGTTTTAGAATTTAATACTTATGTCATGTGCCCAATACTTATACGTTTTATGCCCTCTACAGATGGTACAGCTAAAAGTAACTGTTGAACCATACTGGACATGTTGGACTTCAGTAGCAGGCAAAATTGTCATCCAAAAACCAGGTATGATGATAAACCCCAGGGTGGATCAAATGGACATCGACTTTACCAAAGCATGCTGATTTCAATCTCAAAAAACATTTGATACTGATTGAAATAATATTGTTAACTAACATTAAAAAAAAATGAGCAACTTTACAAAGTAGGGCTGATCTCTCCTGTTTCCTTGAAATTCCATATTACTCTTGAATAAAAAGCCATGCCAAGCAATTTTGACATAAGTTCTGGTAGAGGTTTTACTTTGGCAGTTGGTGGAGTTTCCTTCTCTACAGCTCCCCACTCTTCTGGTGTCCCTCTGGGATCGATCCTAGTTCCTCTTCATTTCTCTTTTCATATTTTTTCTCTGAGTCACTTGTAGAACATAGAGTTCCACTGTTTTGCAGTCATTATCATAAACACATTCGCTTATATTATAAATTTGTACATCCTTACTGTAGCTATATGTGGTTTTGCGGGTTACATAGAAGAAAATATATCTAGGTTTCATATGGTATAGCGATGGACAGAAGCCCCCACCCATCCCCCACACTCAGGTTCAATGAACGTGCTCGTTGGTGTTTAATTGGTCTTTAACATGTTAGGTAGCAGACTCCACCAAAGTCCACAACACACTCACTTCTTCCTTCACTAATGTAAACAGTTTCATGTTCTGCACTCACCTGCTGAAGTTCAGTGAAACGCCAAAATGGAGGATTCTTTATCGTGTGACGTGATTTCCATCGCCGCACTTCAAGACATAGCCTAGCTTACTTCAGAAGTCCCGTGCACAACAGCAGAGGTCATGTCAGAGGTGGGATTCTAAAATTTTCCACGTTGTGAGTAAAGCCACCTGACAGTGGAAAATGTATCTGTGCTAACTGAACAGCTAACCGAATTCAAATGTTGATATTACATCATTGGCCAGACAGTAACTGTCTAGTACGCGAATTTCTGTTTGGTTTTTCCGAAGAGAGTGAAAGCGTGTCCCGCCCTCCTCTGCCCCTGATTGGCTTACCGTGACATTTTTTTTTTTTTTAACCAAGCAACGAATACTAGCCAATCAGAGGAAAAGTAACCTTTGTAATATGAGTTACTACATACTAACTGACGACGTTAACTCATAATATGATGAAGATCAAGGTCATAGCCATGAGTCTACATGTTTTTTGGGGGGCAAATAAATTCAAACCTTGAAATTCAAATGTTTATATTTATTATATTTTATATTATTTACCAAAAGCAAGTATAGACATACAGTCTACTATGCAAATATACAAACTATTAAAGCTTTTACTGTCTATATGTATCCTAAATTGCACATGCAGCACAACATTGATGACATTTTTCTCAGACTTCGTGTTGGCTATCTAACAAATATAATGTAATAAAGACATTAGCTGAATACACCTGTTAGCACTGTTGTTGGTGGCTGGGTGAATGTGTGGCTAGTTAACTGCAGGTTACTTAGCAACAATAGCTGACATTAGTGATGTTTGATTGATTAGTACACATAAATAGGCCATTTTTTACCCAAAACATTTGTTTCCACTCTAGGCAATTACTGACACTGCAAAATTCTACATCCACAATTTCATTTCCAGTGCAAAATGATGTATTGACATTAATATTTCCTTTGCATGCATTATTAGTAAGGTGTTATAACAATAAGTTTCCCATCAACAGCTGATGAGAACATTAACCATGCTATCTTTTACGCAAAGCTAGTGAGTGGAAAATGCACAGAATGTAGGCCTACAGGCTGTTCGCTCACTAATACACGGTGTGTACAGCCTGCCGTTCTGACAGGAATGTAGCGTAACATTGCGAGTAGATATATTTAATAGAATTATCATCACATTTTACAAAAACTGTCAAAATCACAACGATAGCACCATGGGTGAACTACTGTATGAGAAAATGGGCCCCTGGGCACAGACAAGGCCCCACCACCATTCCTACTCTGGACCAAGACACACAGACTTTGTGGTGGTTTTGTTCTTTTTGTTGTTGTTTTGCTTCTCTTTGTAGTCGGAATGCAATTTTTTGTGTCTTTTTGTGGGGATGTTGTGTGTGATCATTTTGTATCTCTTTGAAGTCATTTTGTGTCTCTTGTGATTTATAGGCTACATGTTAATATCAGTGACATTGTGCAGGTGAGTATTAGTTTGTTGGCTTTTTTACCATCTGTTCATGAAAACATTTGTTCCGCCTGCAGAGTTCCTACTTGTTGTTGCCATTGCAAAGTAAATGAAAAAAAAAAGCAAAGTGATCATGCTTGATTAATCACTATTGTGTTAGTCATATAGTATATTTTCAAAGACAAGCTGAGGACCATTTAACAATCGGTCTGCAGGCCACAATTGGCCCCCAGGCTGGACCTGGGACATGATACAATGTTTGACATTGATTGTACATACCCACAGCAGTCAGGCAATGGCTTCTGCCAGGGTACAACAACACCACTTGCACAAACCAAATGCAGAGCTGCAGTACACTGAAATACTAGAACTGGTAGTAGTTTATTTATAATTATGATTACATTAGCTGATGCTTGTTCAGATGGTGGTGCGTGCTTGTTGTGGCTTTTACCAATATTTTATGTATATTATATTATACCTGTGTATTGTGACGTGAACATGTGAATACAGTACAATACATTGCTGCAATTCTGCAAAGATAGTACAAGCCTAATGTTATTAGATACATGTCTGAGCCTCATAAAACCAGTTTGATCAATCATGTGGTCCAAAACAGAGTTTATGCTATTGGCAAAAATCTGTGTTGTAGAATTTTGTGATCTTTATTAAGAAGGCAAACTGGCCGCCAGTTGTTGATGCAAAGCAGATCTTTCCCAAGCTTTGGAATTGGGGTTAAAAGTCTTTGACATAAAGTGGGAGGGAGAGTTTGATCCTTATGAATTCTCCTTCCCTCCCTTTACTTCATGAAGTTTTCCACCGAGGCCAAGAAAAAGCGTTGCCTGATATCAGACAGAACTCGTTACATTCCGTTTCCACCTTGGTAATCTGTCACCTCGTCCTGAGTGGAGTGGACGGATATAAAGAACTGGACTGCACCCAGGCAAGGAGAAGTGGCTAGGAAAGGATATTTTCAAATATTCGAACGCAGCCAATATCTCAGCGCTTTATGCGGGTCAGAGGAGAATGAAGGGAACCTGAACAGCTGAGTGTGTTGTGCTTCTCTGACGAAAGTGTAACAAGAACAATGGTGGTCACAGCTGTTTGTGTATAGAAACTGCCTAGGGTTTAAACGATTGGACTGCGGACTGAGACAAGGAACCACCGGATGAAGGAGCGTTTATAGGTAAAGCCAAATGTATATATGGGTGACACGCTAGCTAGTATTAGCATTTTTGTTAGCGTGCTAATTTTACCTGTCAAACCAGCTGACAACGTGATGTTAGTTCCCATTTACAGCTGTCAGCCACTGTTAACCAGTTTGGCATTTTGCAGGGAAATGAAGCAACCTAACGTAACAAACGTTTAGTCTAATTGTAGCGGAAACGTTAACCTTAAAGCAGTCTATTTCATGAAACATTTGCTGTCATGTAGGTTCCACTCACGTGTTGTTTTGGTTGCCATATGATTAGCCAGCATGCTAACATGAGAAGTTAAGCTAGCTAGCTTTCTCAAAGCATTTGATTCTGAGAGGTCTTAACCGTGTGTAACCTGAGATAAATGACATCCCTCACTTAAAGCCACAGCATTTCGGACACAGGGACACGGCTGTCAAGGTTTGTTTGGAAAGATGTAGCGGCATCATATTTTGCCAAGTCAACAGCAATGTGGTGGCTAGGCTAACGTTCAGCTCTGGATGGGCCAAGTATTCTGGATTCAGAGTAACCCACACGTTTAACGTTACGAAACACTGCTGGTATCATTAGCCAGCTACAGTAAGTTCATTTAATGTGTTGTGTTTAAACATTTCTCGGATCACTGGATCAGTCGTGTGTAAACTGTGGTTAAACAACATAACTGTGCACCCTGGCTCTCTCACATCAACCACCTCAGATCTGACACTGTACAAACAAGGAACCATGCTTTATGTATTATTCATTCTGGTAACTTAGTTGGGTTATTGAACATATTGCATTATTGGATATATTGGTTGCACCTATTTGCACCTTACTGTTAGATGTTTTTGTTATATTTTGCACCATACTATTATCTAGTTTCAACTTTTTACATATGTTGTATTTTTCATTTGATATACATTCCTTTTCTACTTTGTTATTTAGTCCTTGAATATTGCACGCTTTGCATCTGCATACCTTAAACTTGGTGTTGCATTTTGTATTGTATTACATCTGCTTTTTGTTGAAACTATCAGTGTAGAGGCGGCATGGTGGTCCAGTGGTTAGCATTGTTGCCTCACAGCAAGAGGGTTACAGGTTAAAACTTAGGGTGGGTGGTTGAACCCCAGGGTGGGGAATGAATATCAGTGTAGAACGAGTCACAGGCTTATTTGTCGCCTATTCCTCACAGGAGACGTGCATGTTTGATAGTTGTACAGAAATGCTATGTTTGTCATTGGGATGAAACTGATAATGAGCGTCTGGTTGAATGAAACACAGACAGTTTTACCATAATCTCTGTTACAGGATGGCAGGAGTGTTTGACATAGATCTGGAGACTGAGGACATCAGTGATACAGAGGTCTGTATTCCCCACTCATTGATAAGACTACTGCTGATCAGTTATCTGACATACACAGAATGAGAAAGTAATTGATTTGCGTCATTGCAAATTGTTTCGGCTTCAGAAAAGTTTTGAACACAATCTGCATTATTAACACCATTTGTTGATGAAAGTCAAGGTTTAATTGGAATACATCACTTTATGTTTTTAAAAGGGACAGTTCACCACAAAATCAAACATAAATATTTTTCCTCTTACCAGGTGTCCGTTTCAAAAGCAGGTTTAGTGAAAACTCTGAGTCTCTTAACCCTGAAATGAGGGAAACTCTGGGTTTTCCGTATCAGAAAGGGAGGTAACTTAAACCAGAGAAAGCGGAGTAATTCCAGACCGTTTCAGAAAGAGAGGTAACTGAAGCTCGGTGTCAGTTACTATGGCAACTGACTCTGTGAACCTAACCTGGTCGGGAGCAGGTTTTCTTCAATGAACCTTGAGTTTCTAGCTGTCTCCGCCCTCTTACGCCACACACGCAGTGTGATTCATTCATTCATTCGTTTAGTGTCGCGCGGGTTTCAGCGAGTTTGATCATCTGTCCTCAAGGTAAAGTCGGATCCTAAAGTGTGTTCTAGTTCTAAATCTACTTTTTTCGACCATGGCATGTCCGTTCTTGGAGGACCCTGTGGACGAAGAGGCAGTGTTACTGAGGAGGGAGTTATGCATTCGTCAGGAGATTATTCACAGGCCCAGAATTGACGTATTATCATTTCCAGAACATTTTCTTTTTGAACGGTACCATTTCACATCACAGTCCATCATTTATATCCATAACCTCATCCGTCGTGACATAACCAACGTCACCAACCGTGGACATGCACTTTCATCTACCCAGATTCTTTGTGTTGCTCTTCGGTTTTTTTTGCAAACGGGAGTTTTCTGTATAATATTGGAGATGCAGAAAATATCAGTAAGGCCACTGTCTGCAGAGCCGTGAGAAAAGTGGCCCTAGCTCTGAAACGTCTATTAAACTCTTTTGTTGTGTTCCCTGGACATAAACCTGTGAGGGTCATCAAAGAGAAGTTCCACAGGATTGCAGGTGAATGATGTAGAAATCAGTTAAAATTTATGATTATAAATCATATTCAGTTAATGACATGGTGCTGCAACCTCAGACTGGGATGAGTCATTTTAATTTCTGTTAGGATTTCCCGGTGTGATAGGGTGCATTGATGGATCCCACATTCCCATCATTGCTCCTTCACAAAATGAAGGAGACTATGTGAATAGGAAGTCCATTCACAGCATTAATGTGCAGGTAGATTGACTGTCTCAAAATGTCAGACTGCATCATGCTGCAAAAACTCAAAATCATACCAAGAATATTTGTCTTATTTCTAGTCAAAATGTCATTTTTAGTCAAAACAAATCACACCTAAAAGTAACTTGTTTTTAGACCATTTTCACTTGAAAAATAATGAGTTGGGATTGCATCTAAGTGAAGTAAATTTTCGCTTTAACACCATTCCATCTGTTTGCATCTGTAGCCTAATATTATTGTGATTGCATAAATGTATGAAATAAATTTAAACTTACGCATTGACTCGAGCATGAATTTTCTCCCACACCGACTCCCGTTCCTTCGCTGCTGCAGCCGTGTTACTCTTCTTCCTGAAAACAGCTTCAAATTCGTTGTATGAGCGCATTAAAATATGCAACTCCAGAAGAGTAAAAAAAATGCAGACCTTTTCTTGTTGCTTGTTGCCATGGTGAATCGTGGTATCGGGGCTCCATTGATGACGGCTTTTTAAAGTCGTGGTGCACGCCCTTAACTCAGAGTAAACAAACTCTGTGTTGATTGAACCGATTGAAATCACCTGTTCTGAAACCCGTAACCCAGAGTTTCCCATCGCAGAGTTACTCAACTCAGAGTTCAGGGTTAGGCTCAGAGTTTGTTGAAGCTCCTTTCTGAAACGGACCCCTGTAGTGCTGTTTATCAATCTAGATTGTTTTGGTGTGAGTTGCAGAGTGTTGGAGATATCGGCTGTAGAGATGTCTGCCTTCTCTCCAGTATAATGGAACCAGATGGCACTCAGCTTGTGGTGCTCAAAGTGCCAAAAAAATTTTTTTGAGTTTTTTGAAAAACTCAACAGCAATGTCTCTTTACAGAAATCATGACCCGGTTACTCAAGATAATCAATAGACGTTCTTGTGAGCAGTTTCATGTAGGAACTATTTTCTTACTACTGAAATACACCTCCCAATCGTATCACTGCTCTAAAGGAAGCATGTATCTACTCATGGACGAGAGCCTTGTGCCTGTGACAGTGCAAAATGCAGACACTAATGGCGTCCTCCTCGGCTGAGCTGTAGTGTTAGGTGTAAGGTGAGCTAGCAGTAGATGCATACTTCTTTCTGCGTGGTGTAGTTTGTTAGACAGAACATAGTTTCTACATTAAACTGCTCACAGCAGTTACTGTTGCTGTTGATTTTTTTCAGATGTATTTTTTGGGTCTTTAAGCACCACAAGCCGAGTGTCATCTAATTCCATTATTTTGGAGAGAAGTTAGATATCTCTACGGCTAATATCTTAAACACTTAAACACTCAAACATGTATTGTCTAATTATGGGTTAAAATGTCCTTTAAGGGACATTTGGTTAAGGTATATGACAAGTGAGAAAAAAAGGACTCTCTTTTCTAACCTCTTTAGTTTTAGGGCTGCATGATATGAGAAAATCATGCGATATATGATAACCTTGATGAATATGGCAATAACAATACTACTTTCAGTAATAAATAAATGTATATTAGTGTACTCAGTTTACTGCTGCTTTCAGTGTACTGCTAAAATACTGCAAATTCCCTGTTGAATTATAAAAGATTAAATGAAATAATTTCTAACATTTGTTTATCAAACAAATTGAACATTAAAGTAAACACAAAAAGTACAAATGAGAAAAAAAAAGGTGATGGTTACATTTTGAAGTGTAGTTTGCTATTGATACTCTCTTTCATCTAACTCAGAAAATCTTAAGAGAATTATCTTTGTGTTTATCATGCAAGTTGACATTGCAATGATGACATGCTAAGAAAAAACAACAACATGTTGTGCAGCTGTAATTGGTTTGCTGTTCCCCATCTAGGATGATGTCTGTGATTTCACTGTGACAGAACCAGAGAAGTAAGTTAAAATTACTATCCACTCTAAAACACGAATGATGATATAGTACACAAATGTATTTACAGTACGGCTTCTTTCCTGTGTCATGCTCGTTCCAGTGTTCAGACAGAGGAGGTGGAGCTGACCAGTGAAAGTGTAAACAGAGACAGTGAGAGAGTTGGACCTGACTGTTTTGAGCTTTTAACGGTGCTGGGAAAAGGAGCCTATGGCAAGGTGTGTGTGTGTGTGTGTGTGTGTGTGTGTGTGTGTGTGTGTGTGTGTGTGTGTGTGTGTGTGCGCGCACGCAATTTTGAGCCCTTTTTAAGGCGAGATCTGTCTCTGAATTTTTACACCCCCTTGCTTTCCATATAACTACTCAGAAAAGTAATTTCAGAACACAGTGTAAAGTAATATTCATTGTAAATGAATGACATTTTTGCTGGCTGGCTGGTGGCAGCACCTTAACACAGTTCATCTGCACACACTCCCCACACTGCAGTGACTCAGACCTGGTTGGAAAGCAGCAAAGTATCCCCTAAAATACTTTTCACAACACTTACTACTTTTTGTGGTATTCATAAAACAAAATACCTATTTTTCAGGTTTTTCAGGTGAGGAAGGTTCAAGGAGCTCAGACGGGGAACATATTTGCCATGAAGGTCCTGAAAAAGGTACTCTGTCTCAGTCCACAGCTCCCTCCTAAGACACAAATTGTAGGATAAACAATACATGAAGTTGTCTCTGTTTGTCCACGTGTTCTTAATGCAATCCTTTCCATACTATGTTTTATCTGCCTCTCATTTCTTCACTTCATTCTATTTGTTGTCCTCTCTTTCCTGCCCCAACTCTTTATATTTCCCTTTCTATGCCTCTTTCAACACTGTATGTGCTCACTTGTCATGTTCACTTGTCCTTAGGCAAAGATAGTGTGTAATGCTAAAGACACAGCCCATACACGTGCGGAGCGGGAGATCCTGGAGACGGTGAGGCACCCGTTCATCGTGGATCTGCTCTACGCCTTCCAGACTGGGGGAAAACTCTACCTCATACTGGAATGTCTGAGTGGTAAGACAGAGGCACTGAAGGGTGAACTGATGGATGTGGAGGGTAAAAACATAGGAGGAGAGACAGTTAATATGGACCAACATTAGTGCATACACTGTGTACACCACTTATGGGAACCCTTTTATTGTTTGCCTGTATGGCCACAGGGCTGTTTGCAGGGATAGAAAGGGAGGAGGTGGAGGAAGAAAAAGAGGCATGAATAAAAGGCCTGCATGATATGAGGAAAATCTGTGATCTGCTCGATAATGGAAAAAATCATAATCACGATTATTTTGTTCAAAATTGAAATCACGATTATGCTGTGCTTGTGATGACTTAATGTGATTATTAATGACACAAAATGCAGTTTAGCATAGTTTTTTATTACATGACTATTTCAGTACAATTTCTGCAGATAGCCCGTTGAAATTTTCTTACCCAACGTATAATCTACTACATTTGGCGCTTGGTGGATGTAAAACCCTGATGCTGGTTGTAAACAAAACTATTGTGTTTCAGGCAGTGCTTGCAGTGTTGATCGCCTATGTTCATATTGCAATGACTATGAAAGTGTGATTTTTATCATGCAGCACTGATAAATGGAGAAATGAAGGAATGGTTGGGAGGAATATTATCTAATGCCACTAACCCCATTAACTCATCTGTGTTGATGTTTCTCACCAGGAGGGGAGCTGTTCATGCAGCTTGAGAAGGAAGGCATCTTCATGGAGGACACTGCCTGGTAAGGACCATAGATGCATTACAAGCAGTGGTGTAGTGAAGGGTATACGAGTTACCTCTTTCTCTGTCCATTTGTAGTACCCACCAGTCAGCCAAAGAGCTTTTGCAATATATAGGCGAGTATGATGAAACAGTGATAAACATAAAGAAAACAAGCATCAGATGGCGGAGGGGTGGGTGGCATAAGCACATACAGCGAGCAGCAACAGTGACCCACTGTCCGACACAGCACACTGTGCGCACTCAGTGGGGACGGAGCACCTGTCTACAGTCATTTTGACTTGACCAGCGGACTTCATTACAAGCTGATTGGCTGTTGAAACAGGTTAAGTGCTTTATGTTCTAAAACCAGCCGCCAGCGATTTGACCAGCTGAGTTGCAGGTGATACCATCAGCTGGCTTGAGTCGAACTCAGACCAGCTAGTGCTCACCGCTGCAACTTTTCTCTGCAACATTCCAAAACAGTTTGTCTGATCTTGAATCTCTGAAACTGAGCACAAGTCATTGGTGACAAAGAATGTGACACTGCTGGCGGATACAGATCACATAAACTCATATGTTAAATGACTTACAAATTAAAGTAAGAAAATAAGTAAAGTAAGAAAATTGATATAGGGGTATTTAGGAAGAATTGCCGACAGTGTTATGTCAGTGAATCCAGTCAATGATTGGCTATTTAAATTGATTTAAAAGAAATTAAATTCAAGACAAAGGTTAAGAAGTGACACAAAATCAAACTAGAAAAGAGCTCAGAGAGTGCAGACCTCCGCCAAGGTTGAGTGGAAGGCTGTGCGCATATAGCAAGTTTAACGAAAGTGAAAAATAATTTGTGTTCTGCCTTGTGATTCCAACCTGCTCCAAAATTCCACTGGTTTTCCTTGGCCCATGCCGCACCCTTCCACCAAGTTTTATGAGAATTGTGCCTGTAGTTTCTCTGTAATCCTGCTGACAAACCTACAGATGCACAATCAGCACTGAAAACATACAATCCCTTGGCAGAGGTGAATATCTTGATGTGAGAAAAAGCTTGCCTTTGTTTCATTAATTCAGTTTCCCCTTACTTTTTGCATATTCATTCAGCATTTGCTTTAACATGGCAAACATCTGTCTCATTCTCGTGAACATGATATCTCAAGAGCACCTTAAGGGAATTTCTCAAAATTTGACATAAATGCCCACTTGGACTCAAGGATAAGCTGATTAGAATTTTGCGGTCGAAGGTTAAAGGTCAAGGTCAGTGTGCCCTCACAAATTATGGTTTTGGCCATAACTCAATCATTTATATGCTAATTATGACAAAATGTCACACAAATATCTAATAGGATAAAATAATGAAGTGATGACATTTTATATCCAAAAAGTCAAAGGTCATCTTCACTGTGACATCATAATGTTCTGCATAAAACATTTTTATGGCCATTATTCAACGTCATATCTCAGGAAGAGAAGGGGCGACATTTGGTCAGATACTTAATTGGTGACACTAACCTTAGTTGTTCACCTTGAAACTGTGCTGTGGGGAAGATGTGTGTGAAGCTTCCATGTTTTCACAGACATGGATATAAACTGTAAGAGAAACTTGACTAGTGTTCGGAGGCATACAACTGCGGGGTGGTAATTCTTGGTTTTCTTAAGCATGTTAATGATAAATTGCTTCATTCCTCGTTTGTCTTACTTTTGTGGTTTAGGTGAGATCAGTCTGTCGCTCATCACTGAGTCAAATAATTTATGTCTGTGTGTAGTTTCTATCTCGGAGAGATCACATTGGCCCTGGGTCACCTCCACTCTAACGGGATCATTTACAGAGACCTCAAACCTGAAAACATCATGCTTAATCACCAAGGTAACACATCACATGTGGATAAATGTCATCAGTACAGTTCAGTTCAATTTGTTGTTGAAAGTAAAACATTTACTGTCTTAAAATGAAGAATTAAAATAACTACATCAGTTTTTGGCATTCAGAATTCATGTGTAGTCAGTTACTTTTTGGGGGCACAAACTGATCGATCAAATCACTTGTAAAATATTCAGTAAGCAAAATGTGACCTCATAGCTAAATTAAGTTTTGAGTGAAAATCAAATTTAAACACGGCCCCAAAACATCCAGAGTTACTGAAATTAAAATATAGCTTGCAGAGTCAACTCTGCAATTTTTTTATATTGCATTTTTTTTTTCAGGATTATTTTTTTAAGGTCAGAAGTATGACCTGCAATTTTGATCTCATCTCCCTCAAAATATACCAGTTTTAAATACTTCAATTTGATTAAAAATGACCTTAAAAGCCTGAATCAACGTGAGCACTGGTTCTTATTGTTTCCTGTTTCCAGTGTCATTTCCTGTTATTTCTAATATAAAGCCAGCCTTACACATGAATCATGGACAGTGTGACTTCAGTATGTTTTTCTCTGTTTTGAAGGACACATCAAGCTTACTGACTTTGGCCTCTGTAAGGAATCCATTCATGATGGAACGGTCACCCACACCTTCTGTGGCACCATAGAGTACATGTGGGTAACACCACACTCAAGATAAGATACAAGAGATTGTAGCATCATTTATAAACTCTGGAACATAAATGCAAAGTTGTATAATGCCATTTTGTAAACTGTTTTACTGTTTGTTTTAATCAATATGTTCTGAGTCATTCAAAATATTAACAGTAATTCTGTCATTTGGCCCTGCTCACACACACACACACACACACACACACACACACACACACACACACACACATCCTCACACATTTTTCTTTACTCTGATAACTTCCTGAGTGTCTCCTTTCTCTGTGTATCTCTTTCTCCTCCAGGGCTCCAGAGATCCTAACCAGGTCGGGTCACAACAGAGCAGTAGACTGGTGGAGCCTTGGGGCCCTGATGTACGATATGATGACAGGATCAGTAAGTTAGTTCTGTGAAAGAGAACAGTAAATATTATGAGGAATCTGTGATGGGAGATGGGGGTGGGCTGCAATAAGGGATGGGTGATATAGAAAAAAATCAAATATCATGATATTTTTTCTTCTTTCGGTGCTTTTACAAAATATTCACACTATGAGATTTTTGATAAGTAATCATCAGAAATGAGGACATAATGGCAAAGTGGGTGAAGGCCAGTGGAAGTTCAGCTACCACAGTATCTTAAGTTCAGAAAATTACATCACTTTACTGTTCCCCTAAAACCAGGGGAAGACAACACTTACCAAATAAGATAAGTATAAATAAGTAAATTAGGGCAAACTGCTGAAATAGGCCTACTTCACTACAAACCCTCATTGCTACAACATGTATGTTGACACATTTTGTTTTGCGTACACTCTGCATGCTTTTTGGCAGAATGCAACATCTGACCACCGATTATTGTATTGCAGTTCTTTGATTGACCCTCGCTGTCTTAATGCATCATAGAGCTATTCAGCTGTCAAGCATACACATTGGATTGATTTTCCTGTAACTTGCACTACTGTGCACTGTGCAGCACTGTTATCTAGGAAAATAGAGGTATCGGACTGGGACTTGGTATCGGCAGATACTTGATATTAAATGGTTCAGATCGGGAACTGGGGGCAAAATAACTTGATCGATTACCTGACCCTAAAACAAATGAGAGAAACCAGTAGTTTTGATTTCCTTTAGCAACTACTGACTCCCTCCTGTGTTTCTCCACCAGCCTCCATTCACAGCTGAAAACAGGAAGAAGACCATCGATAAGATCTTGAAGTGTAAACTCAATCTGCCCCCATACCTGACCATCGATGCCAGGGACCTCATCAAGAAGGTCTGTAAAACACACACAAAAACACAGACACAAATTATGTCTAAATGTAGATTTTTTTTTTTTCTGGTTTCAAATGATTTAATGTTATGTATATATGTGTGTATGTATAAATATACAGTACAGGCCAAAAGTTTGGACACACCTCCTCATTCAATGCGTTTTCTTTATTTTCATGACTATTTACATTGTAGATTCTCACTGAAGGCATCAAAACTATGAATGAACACATGTGGAGTTATGTATTTAACAAAAAAAGGTGAAATAACTGAAAACATGTTTTATATTCTAGTTTCTTCAAAATAGCCACCCTTTGCTCTGATTACTGCTTTGCACACTCTTGGCATTCTCTCCATGAGCTTCAAGAGGTAGTCACCTGAAATGGTTTTCCAACAGTCTTGAAGGAGTTCCCAGAGGTGTTTAGCACTTGTTGGCCCCTTTGCCTTCACTCTGCGGTCCAGCTCACCCCAAACCATCTCCATTGGGTTCAGGTTCGGTGACTGTGGAGGCCAGGTCATCTGCCGCAGCACTCCATCACTCTCCTTCTTGGTCAAATAGCCCTTACACAGCCTGGAGGTGTGTTTGGGGTCATTGTCCTGTTGAAAAATAAATGATCGTCCAACTAAACGCAAACCGGATGGGATGGCATGTCGCTGCAGGATGCTGTGGTAGCCATGCTGGTTCAGTGTGCCTTCAATTTTGAATACATCCCCAACAGTGTCACCAGCAAAACACCCCCACACCATCACACCTCCTCCTCCATGCTTCACAGTGGGAACCAGGCATGTGGAATCCATCCGTTCACCTTTTCTGCGTCTCACAAAGACACGGCGGTTGGAACCAAAGATCTCAAATTTGGACTCATCAGACCAAAGCACAGATTTCCACTGGTCTAATGTCCATTCCTTGTGTTTCTTGGCCCAAACAAATCTCTTCTGCTTGTTGCCTCTCCTTAGCAGTGGTTTCCTAGCAGCTATCTGACCATGAAGGCCTGATTCGCGCAGTCTCCTCTTAACAGTTGTTCTAGAGATGGGTCTGCTGCTAGAACTCTGTGTGGCATTCATCTGGTCTCTGATCTGAGCTGCTGTTAACTTGCCATTTCTGAGGCTGGTGACTCGGATGAACTTATCCTCAGAAGCAGAGGTGACTCTTGGTCTTCCTTTCCTGGGTCGGTCCTCATGTGTGCCAGTTTCGTTGTAGCGCTTGATGGTTTTTGCGACTCCACTTGGGGACACATTTAAAGTTTTTGCAATTTTCCGGACTGACTGACCTTCATTTCTTAAAGTAATGATGGCCACTCGCTTTTCTTTAGTTAGCTGATTGGTTCTTGCCATAATATGAATTTTAACAGTTGTCCAATAGGGCTGTCGGCTGTGTATTAACCTGACTTCTGCACAACACAACTGATGGTCCCAACCCCATTGATAAAGCAAGAAATTCCACTAATTAACCCTGATAAGGCACACCTGTGAAGTGGAAACCATTTCAGGTGACTACCTCTTGAAGCTCATGGAGAGAATGCCAAGAGTGTGCAAAGCAGTAATCAGAGCAAAGGGTGGCTATTTTGAAGAAACTAGAATATAAAACATGTTTTCAGTTATTTCACCTTTTTTTGTTAAGTACATAACTCCACATGTGTTCATTCATAGTTTTGATGCCTTCAGTGAGAATCTACAATGTAAATAGTCATGAAAATAAAGAAAACGCATTGAATGAGAAGGTGTGTCCAAACTTTTGGCCTGTACTGTACAGTGGTGGAAAAAAGTTTTCGGACACCCCATGCATTTGTGAAATATTGCATTAAGAATCATTCTTAGGTCTTCAAGTGCAATTTCTTTTAGTACAGTCACAGCCAAAATACTAAATAAATCCCAAAAAAGCCATTAAAAACTTAAAATTGATTGGTTCCATAAAAATACATAAGAAATTTTGAGTATTGGGTCATTTGGTACCAGTGATGAAGGTCGTTGTTTAAAAGACACAATTTTTGTTGCCAAGCTTCGTGTCTACATAAAGCCAGCACATTTGAAAGTTCTTCAGACACAAAAATGGCTAAAACAAGGAACCTAACGCAGGAAACACGCCTGAAGATAAAGATTCTCAGCCAGGAAGGGTACAGCTGCCGCCAGATAGCCAGGAAGTGCAGATGCAGTCCTTCAGCAGTTGGATACACTCTGCAGAAATACAGATGAACCAACAGCTTGGAAGACAAACCAAGATCTGGGCGTCCAAGGGTTTCTTCAGCAAGAAATGGCCGCATCCTGATCCGCATGTGCAGGCAAAACCGCCGAATGACATCACAGGAGCTTCAGCAGCAGTGGTCAAACCAAACTGGTGTCCAGTGTTCCACCCGCACTGTACGTGGCCGACTTTTAGATCATGGCTTAAGGTCCTACAAGGCTATCAAGAAGCCCCTGTTCAATGAGAGACAGAGGTTTGCCCGGCATCGTTGGGCCCAGGCACACAAGAACTGGACAGCCAGGAATTGGAAGAAGATTTTGTGGTCAGATGAGTCCAGTTTCCAGCTTTATCTTCCTCCTACTAATGTGAGGGTACGCAGAAGGCCAGGCGAAGCATTATCTCCAGCATGTACAGTACCTACTGTCAAGCATGGTGGAGGCAGTATCATGGTTTGGGGATGCATGAGTGCTGCTGGTGTTGGTCATCTCACTGTCTGTGATGGCACATTGAACTCTACCAAGTATTGGACCATTCTCGAAACCCACATGCTCCCTTCTGCGTGTGCACTGTTCCGTCGAGGTAAAAACTGGATGTTTCAACAAGATAAGGCCCCTTGCCACACATCCAAGGCCAGTAGAACTTGGCTGCAGGAGCACAGTATCCAGGTCTTAGAGTGGCCAGCTCAATCCCGGACATGAGCCCCATTGAAAATCTGTGGTGGATTATCAAAAGGTCTGTTTCAAAGCATAAACCAAAGAATTTAGAAGAATTAAAAGCAGTAATTCAAGAAGAATGGGACAAGATTACCCCTCAACAGTGTGAAAGGCTCGTGGGGAACATGCCAGCCAGGATTAGAGCTCTACTACGTGCCAATGGCAGGACTACTAAATATTAATTTGATGATGTGATGGTTAATTTATTTTTTGTTCAGTTTTGAACACATTCTCTGTTATTTGTTGACTTTGATACCGACAATGTTGAGAACTGACATATTGAAACTGTCAAGAATTTAGTTTTGTTAGTTTTTCTAGTAAACAATAAACAAGAAAATATAATTTGTATTTGTTTGTATCTGTCTAATGCAGCCACACCTTTTGAAACACAAAAAAGATTTTTCCACAAATATTTCATGAGAATATTTGAGATTGTGTAAAATTTTAAGGGTGTCCGAAAACTTTTTTCCACCACTGTGTGTGTATATATATATATATATATATATATATATATATATAAAATCTTTATTGTGCAGCTGAACAGATGGTATGTGTGTCTGCCAGTTTTTGGCCTTAAATGTTGAAGAGTAGAGAACAAGAGAAGAAAACAATTTTTTCAGCTGATAATCATTGTTTCTGGTTGTATAGTAGTGTTACTGACTGATCCTGCTCAAAATCTTGACAGTTTAGTGCAAACTATTGAAAATCTACATTTTATTTTAAAAATGTGGTATGGAGTGCCCTCTACAGCTTGAAACCTGGTTACTACATTTGAATTTACATTACATTACATTGGAGGCGAATGATTCTTTTTCGAGGCGAATGACGTCACTAACCGTCCACGCTAAAGCCTGCCCTCCTCCCTTTACTCCTCCTCCCCTTACTATAAAACCATTCTGTCCGCAGTTATCAAACTGATAGCGAGTAGGTTGGACCAGAGCAGAGAGAGTAGTAGAGCAGAGAGAATAGCTAGTAATTTGTGGAATTGTATTGTTAGCATAGTGTATTTTAGTGTAGGTTTACAGTTAGTAGTGTGTTTATAGTATTTAGGTTAGTTGGTCAAGGAGAGGCACTGAGGCTCGGGAATACATGTGCAGGGCAGCGAGGGAGGGATGTGGAGGGCTGCTGTGCGGTGAGAGAAAGCCGAGCCTCTGTGGTATATGTGCGGGGCCGCGAGGGAGGGAGGGGTGGATGGACAGATGGATGGATGGATGCGGTGGTTGCTGCACGGTGAGCCCAGGCTACCAGAGAGGGAGAAATAGAACCAAGTAGGATAAAATAAGACTCCGGCCACCTTCCCTTCTGCCCGTGTGACACAGTTAGGGTCCGTTTTCCAAGCCACCATCAGCACAATGAAAATAAGTCTAAGTGAGGGGAGAGGAAAGAGGCCGACCTCCGGGGAAGCCCTCTCCTCTCTCCCCGCAGCGAGGGACAATCTTCACTCCGTCCCCTTCCTCTGCCGCTCTATTGCCCCCCCAGAGAGGGGGGTTTAGTTCCCCTTTAACAATATTATAGCAAACATTGTTTTCATTAGAATTAAAAGAAAAGCCCTCTATGCAAATTAAAATCGGGTAAAGTTTCAGTTAAGTATTAAAAAGTTAAAAAAAAAAAAGTTAAAAATTAAACATTGATTTATAATCTTAATCTTTTCCTAGTGTGACTGCTCATTAGAAACAGTTTTATGAAAACTAATTTTTATTTGGTAGATTTAAACAAGGGATTTCAAAACGTACTATAGCACACAATCTTCAATCTTTAAAGTGATGTGCACAACTCTTTGTTTTTCCTAGCTATTGAAGAAGAATCCAGCCCAACGGCTTGGCTCCAGTAAAGCAGACTGTGCTGACATTCAGGTACGGTTTTCACTCGCACTCATTTTCCAATATGGGTGGACTTGGATTTGTATAGCGCCTCTCGAGCTCTCCTGGCAACTCAAACACCCCTTTTTTACGACATATTACATTCACCCATTCACACACATTTAAACACTGGTGGCTGAGTCAACCATACAAGGGGCCACCTGCTACTCATTTGAGGCATCCTCACACACTCACACTCAAAATTTGCCAGACTTTTGGACTGGAGGAGCTGGGGATTAGTAAATGACCTGCTCTCTCTCCACCACCATTGGCCACATTAGCTTTCTACCTGGTGTTAACATGAACTGTAACTGAACAAGCTAAAATATAATCAGGAACCTAAGATATATTGAATGTAATGATTCAAAACAACCTCCACTAGTGTGTGTCAATAAAAGCAATTTTCACATTGTATTCATAGAGCAATAACATGGTTGTCATAGATACGCTGCCCTAATATTAATGGATGTGGATGAAGTGATTGAAATGCTGCGCAGTTATAAGCAAAACCAGAGCTTGTAAACAAAAGAAACATGGACTCAGCTCCCTGGTGTTAGGGATTCATGTACATGTTGCTGGACATAGAGAATATATAAATGAGTTATTTTGTTCCACTGCAGAAACATCCGTTCTTCAGGCATATCAACTGGACTGACCTGCTGAACAAGAGAGTGGAGCCGCCATATAAGCCACAACTGGTAGGTCATCAGTTGTCATTTTGTGCCTATTATGTTATTGAACAGTTTGTCAAGTTAATATTATGCTTCTTATTCTGGGCAAGTAGAGTAAATTCAGCAACTCACCTCTCATTCTTTCATGACTTCTTTTCTTCTCAGCTACCACCTGAAGTACATTTCTGTCATGCTCACCTTACATTTTTACACACCTCCATATTTATGTACACCCTAATAAATTTCATCTTTCTTACCCACTCTTTTTTTCTCTTTAACCTTTTTGGCTGCCTCTGTTTTCCCATCGGTCTCTGCAGCAGTCAGATGAGGATGTAAGCCAGTTTGACACCAGATTTACCAGACAGACACCGGTGGACAGTCCGGACGATACCACACTCAGCCACAGTGCAGAGCTCGCCTTTGCTGTAAGATTCTCTTCTTTATATTGATGCACTAGAAACCATAGACTACTCGAAACAAATATTTGATTGATAATAATTATTCAATTCCTACTTAAAGGGAAACTTTGTTGATTTCAACCAGCTTTGTGTAATTACAGTGTTTACAGATAAATGGTCTTTGGCTCTCCCTGTGCTGCGAGTGCCCGGAGCATCCCGTCTATGCTATGACAGGTGACACAAAGAGTGTCATCAAAGTCTGGCAGCAAATGAGTGGGAAACTGTGGATGGATGCAGCATAGGGGGAATCTAAACACCATTCATGCACACACACTGCGATGACACAGGGCTGGTTGAAAATTGGAAGTGTTTCCCTTTAACTGCACTGCAGTCCTCTATTTTAATATGGTATTAAAAAAAGAACACCTGTTTTTATGAGGAAGGCAGTAACATGGTAACATGATTCATCTATATAAGTGACAGTTGAGAAGGAATGATCATTTTCCATCAGGGTTTCACCTACGTGGCTCCATCGGTCTTAGAGAGTCTAAAGGAAGGCTTCTCATTTGAACCACGAACACGACCTGTACGCCGACACAACAGCAGCCCACGCACACCCATCAGGTAACTTACTTCTGTTCTCATTGATAAGATAAGTAAAAATTATAAATCCTTATGCCTCTGCATTGGCAACAGCTGCCAATATCAGATATGCCGATATGTAACAACTTATTTAGTCGATAACTGATACCAGTATCAATATCTACTTTTCCCCACCTAATTTTAGTGATCATCAAGTCTCTTCTGTAGTGGAATTAACATCATATTATACATGCATACTTTTATCATGATGGCCCACCAGCAGATGGAGACATGAAATAGAATGTTTTTCAGAGTATGTAATATTCATTCATTGTGCAAAATAAGTAAAAACATGCTGGCTGATTCTAATTGTTCTTTTTTTTTTTTTAAAGATATGTTTTTGGGCATTTTTTTCCCTTTAATGGATAGGACAGCCAAGTGTGAAAGGGGGACAGAGAGAGAGGGGATGACATGCAGCAAAGGGCCACAGGCTGGACTCGAACCCGGGCCGCTGCGGCAACAGCCTTGTACATGGGGCGCCTGCTCTATCCACTACGCTACTAACGCCCCTCTAATTGTTCATTTTAAAGCCGATATTGGCAGATACCGATGACATACTGATATTATTGTGCATTCCTACTTGAGACTGTGCTGATTGTATAGATCTTCTGTACTGCTGGGTTGAAGATGTGTGTCAAGTACCCACATTTTTGAATATGTAGGTTCTCTTCTGAAACATCCATATTTAAAGCATTGTCAGCTGTCATGCCTACATGTAAGTCTGGACAGACATGGATGTAAACCATAATTGCAACGTGACTGGTGAAAGAATATAAACAAAACTAGAATTATCACCTTGTGTTTGTACGCCTCCACAAGGTGGTAATTCTAGTTTTATTATTCTTCTTTCTTCCCAGCCGTCTTATATTTCTTATAACTTCTCAGTCTTTTTCTTTGTCGATTTCTTTCAGTCCCCTCAAATTTTCCCCAGCTGGACCTTTCAAGTCCAGTATTGACAGAGAGCCGGACCTTTTCTCTCCCACCTCTCCACCGGCAGCTCCAGTTTCTGTGCCTCTGGAAAACGGAACTGCCAGTCAGCCGATCAGGACGCCTGCAAGGAACAAGAAGCAGAAGGGACATCGGAGATGAGGAGGAAATCTTCAAAGAGCCAGCCTGGGCTGCAAGACCTTTGGTCAGATTCTTGTGTTTATTGGAACTCAGTTTCGTAGTATATAGTGAGTGTTGGGGCACAGAGCTGAAGTGTTTTTGCCTGTATCATGCTTTCTTGAAGTGGAACATATTAGAGGTCCATGAAAAATGGAAAGCTCTCCATTTGCACTTCTCTTTCCACAGTCATCTTTGAAAACAAATCCAGTAGTATTGGGGCTTAGGGTTCAGGACTTCCTGTTTGTCATATATCTATCTACACAGATTCACTGGATCAACATGGAATTTCATGCTTTTATTTTTAACTATCTCAGATGGTCACTTAAGTGCATAAAGCTTTGATTTCTAGCTTCCATATCTCTGCACTAATAGTTCACACTGTGGCACCGATATGAGAAACAATGCCGTAATATCAATATTTTATATGAAAATCACTGGAAAGAGGGCAACAGAACCAATGATTCTTTACCAGCTTCACTGAATCTACTGTGAGGAGTCAAGATCAGGTCATTGATGGATTGATTGGTAACAGTTTGATTTTGTTTGTAGATGCTAGTAAAATTACAGCAAAAGGAAGCTGTGATATCAGGTTGTTTTTTTGTTTTTTGTTTTCATTTAATTAGTTTGTCAACTTTTAATTAGTTCAGTTTGTGCAACGAGGTCGGCTATCACAGGCTTACGTTTTCATCAGAAAACTGATGAAGGATCATTTGACTGAAGTCCTGATTCTTTTCCATCATGGTCGAACTGTGAAACTGACCCTCAGCCATCGTGTTTGGGGTGGAACTATACCATATAGAAATCTACTGAATTAAATGCTGCATCGCACATGGAAGATAATGTTTTCACTAATGTCATACTGGATCTTAAGTGAACATTTCTGTGTAAAATATGGTGACATTCATCAGTGTTTTTCACTTCTCTCAGCTTTCTTTGCAGAGAATATTCATGACTACTGCCAAAGCTTTTAACACATCCTATCCTCATATTGTACAAATGGACCAATCTCATTATAACAGAGTGCACTTAAAAAGAGGGATATAATGTATTTATTTATTTAGGTAAATAAGAAGGTTGTAATGTATTTCATCAGTTCATCAAAATAGCCCCTGTATAGTAATCCACATATTACCATGTGTTCACATAAGTGCATAGATTCGTATAATTAGTATACTGTACAGTCAGAGCAGGCTGTTAAAAGCTTTGCTCTCTAAAAACAGATGATAATGTATAAAAAGTATTTTGGGTTACTGAACAAACGTATTTTTACACATAAAATCTAAGTCAAGTAGTATTTGAAAAAAAAAAGTCCTAAATATTTCAGAGTAATTGTCATTGCCTGACAAACTTTCGGGGGGTGATGCTGTCACTGCAGGTCTGCTTAGTCAAACACTAATTCAGCACTTAGATCACATGAAGGTTATGAGGTTCATTTGATGCCAAGATTCTTTTAGCTTTTTTTTTTTTTGGCTTAGAATAAATCATTCATAGATTGAGGTAAATTCAACCAAATTATGGCCCATCTCACTGCATTTCTCTACAATACAGTACAATAAAAAATAAAGCATTAAGCATGCATGAGTCTTAAACACAGGCAGCTCTTCAAGGCACAGAGATGAAATTATCTTGAGCAGGGATTTCAATTCAAAATATTACAAATTATTTTAGGTTAACAAAGTATATTAGTGGTTAAAAGGAAACAACAGCCAATTTTAGGGATCCAAGCAGCTTCACTGCTGAAGCCCTAATGTTTCTGTTCTCATTCTTCCTTATTGTTTATTTTTTTGCCATTTAAACTGTTTGTGAAGCAAATATGCAAGTGCTGTCCACTAGAACAGAGAAAGCCATGACAGGTTTTAGCGCACTTTGTGATGGACATTCAACTCACCAGAGAATTCTGGCTAGCACCAGGCACAGCATATTAAGCTATAAAAAGTTTCAGAATTACGGTACTTGGTCTTTGTCGGTACTTGGCCTTACTGGTGTGTCATTCTTGACCTTGGAAACTACAGGATAGCTGCGATTTCTGTGTTCCAGTGGACAGCACTTGGTAACTACTGGAAGACGAAAGAAGTCAGAAAGGTGTCACACAGTTTCCTGTCTTTTAACTGTTTTTGTTAACATAAAATAGATTTGAAGTGACTGCACGTTTATTTAAATTGCAGATGTTGAAATTCTATACTCCATTCATATCATCACTGGCAGACAGTCACTGTTTACTGCGATGACTACTTGGTTTACTGGCGCACCCTCACAATATGCACGTACAAGAGCAGATTGTAGTATTTTATCCATCATGTTATATAGCCTCCAGAACAATAATACATTTTTTAATTGGCCGTTGTTCCCCTTTAGACAATATATGAACTGTACAGCTTTCAATCATTGCTCTCAATCCATTGATGTATATATAATTTGTGGTAATGGAAGTGTTCAAGTATTGTTTGGAGTAAAAAGAGTTCCTGTGATTAACATGGCTGAAGACGTTAACATGTGCTTATATTTGTTGGCTAAATCATCCATTTGCTTCAACACTTCAACATGTTGCCTGTCTGTCATGGTCTTCACTGAAGAATAAAGAATATTCTGTATTTTATGACTAAACTATTATTTGTTTTCAAAGAGACCAAAGGTCTTTTCCATTTCCCAGTTTGTACCTCCTCAATTCCCATCCTTGGCTCCTCTCCTCACGTCTTAGTCCCACCCACAGGAGATGCGGGCAGAAGAGTCCAGGAAGAGTGTGAGTTGAGAGGAGTTGAGGCCACATGCATTTAACAAAATGAGACATCCTCGTCTCGGAGCTGTCATTTTAAAGCAACGTCAATTTAATATGACGTGGGGCAAAGCTGCATCATCTGTCCACTGCTTTGTTAAAGTCTACCATTGTAATTATGATCTCCATCTGAGCATATTTACTTTTAATACAGCTTTTAATTCAGCTCACAACATGGAAGTAATACATTTTTGTATTTAACACATTCACCATTGGGTGGGTGAAATGATAAATCGGCCTACCTGTTGCCTTTTTCATTTGACCAAACAGAAGAACTGCAAATGTCTATTTAAAACCAGCCACTGTAATCAAGTGTAATATGTTAGCATGTCATTGCTTATTAACAGTGGCAGTCCTAGCACATTTGGTGCCCTAGGCGAGCAGCAAGAGGTTTGAATCAGAGGATCATAGGTGCCTAGGAGGCAAATATATGTTGACCATGTTAGATAAGATGGGGCAAGGCCATCCAGTGGTTTAGAAGAATACTTTGACATGAAGACTGGAGGAGCTGGGGATTGAGCCACCGATCTTCTGATTAGATGACCTGTTCTACCTCATTAGCCACAGCCGCCCCATTCATTTTACATTCCCAGCACCAGACCTAACAACAAAGTTAGTGATTAGCTGGAGTGAACCATTTAGATGCTAAAGAACCAGATACGGCTTGAAGAAATGGATAGCTTACTGTCTGCTGCATGTTCAAAATATAAATTTAAAATGTCAGTGCTTTATTTACAGCTTGTTTTCACTGCCCAATATGGCCTAGACACCAGCTTGCAGATTTAAACACTGATGAGCATGGTAACACTGAACAAAAACAGTTATGTCATAGGCCAGAAAAACCAAAATGATGAACTGAAGGATGCTGAAATGCTCCTTGGTCAAAAGGAACTGCAGAGTCACATAACTGTACGTGGGGTCTTCACGAAGAGTGACACCTTTCAAGGTTTTATTCTGACAATTAAATTCAAAGCAAGGTTATTATGTCAATTTTGGCTTTAAATGGGCAGGGGCATGTTAAGATACATTTGATGACGTATTTTCCAAGACACGTGAATTACTGGCATATCTACAGTAAATACAGTAAATGTAGTAAATACCATGAGGTGAACCTCCAAGGATAAGCTGCCTGATTTCACTTGTGACCTTCACTGACTGATTAGCAACCCATTTATTTTTATTTCCCAGCAACCAGACTCAACCTGCACTACTCCAGGTCACATGCCATTGTCTTGAAACTAAAAATCCACCTAAAACACTACATGCAAACCTCTCATTTTTAGTCAATGGTGCTCACCTGGTAATTTCTGCTTATATTCACAAACATAGTGTACACTAAGCTTCACAGGGTTAGGATTTCATCCTGGGCTCTCTAACTTCCTAGGAAAAATACAACATTTAAACAGCATGGTAACAGTAATACACTTTGTTTCCATCAGCTTCTTGGAAACACTTGAACAAACACAGATAGATTGAGATCAGATAGATTGAGATCAGAAAATGGACCTGCTGATTAGTTTATCGCATGCTTAGTAAAGGTCAGACTGAAATGCATTGACGTGATGCGGGGCTATAAAGCCCAGAAGTGTTTGGGATCTCAGTGTTGAAGACCACTTCTCATTCACCAGAACCAGGTAAGCTTTTTTGCTGCCTCCTTCACCAAATCATAATCATAATAAGAGTAAAGGTGAATTTTAACTGCTGAGTAATTACATTTTTCTTCACGGGCAGGAACACGTCTTTCACCACCATGAAGTCATCTCTTGTCCTCTGTGTTCTTCTTGGTGTTGTCATCTCTGTCAGGGCTGCGTCAGGTAACTAATAATAATTCACATTTGCCCATCACATAAACTTCCCTTGCTTTGTTTGACACAGTTCGGTCTGTAAACTAGTGCATTCTGAGGCAAAAGTATTCTTATCAAGAACATTTGAATTTGAATGAACATTAGGGTTTATTTTCCCCTGCAAATTCACATCTCCACACAGCAGTATTTACAGTTCAGTAATTTCAAACCTGCACTGATCAATATTTATTATACTGACATGCATCAAATCACTGTGTGTACTGTAAAAGATGTAGTCTGTAGTAATGAATACACATACTTTTCAACCAACTCTGCAGCAGGACTGTTTATTCCAAATTTAGGTTTTTGTTTCAATGTGAAAATATTTGAACTCTAATGACCCTTCTTGACCTGATGGAATATTTAAAGCCTGAGTAGTTTGATTTGTGGTTCAGCAGAGGGTGCTCTTAAGTGTGTTTTTGCAGTGTTCACAGCATTAATAAAACAGCAAACCACTATTTGCTATCTGAAGATATAGTGAAGTAATGGTGTCCTGAACTGAGGATGGTCACCCTTCTTGGTGGAACCATAGCAACCACCCCTCAAATGACTTACTGACCACGTGCAATGCAGTATTGTGTTGGTGGAAGACGTTCTGTACAAGAAAGTTCCGCGACTACCCTTAAAAATGTAAACTGCTCAATCTAAGATAAACATTTATAGGCTCATTGTCATACAGACGTTAACATCGCCTACGAAACTACAAAACCTAAGCAGCTTGTAAACATCAGAGTGAAAAGCCAAAAGATGATAACAAAAAAATGCTACCACAGAAGATTAGGTTAAAGTTTTATTTCTATTTAATTTTTTAATATATATCAATTCATCAAGTTATTGATTTCTTTTACTGATATAAACATAATATACAAGTGAGTCCGATTTTTGTGTCGCCAGCGATAGTCGTGATCCGAAGCATTATGTTTCCGGGTTGTCCGTCCATCTGTCCCATTCTTGTGAACACAATATCTTGAGAAGGCTCTCAGGGAATTTCTTCAAATTTGACACAAACATTTGCTTGGACTCAACAGTGAAGTGATAGAATTTGATGGTTGAAGGTCAAAGGTCACAGTCAATGTGACCACAGAAAACATGCTTTTTGGCAATAGCTCAAGAATTCATTGGCTAATTATTACAAAATTTCACACAAATGTCTGATTGGATTAAATAATGAAGTGATAATATTTTATATCCAAAAGGTCAAAGGTCAACTTCACTGTGACAACACAGTGTCTTGTAGAAACGTCTTTCTGGCCATTACTCAGCGTCATATCTCAGGAACAGAAGGAGAGACATTTAGTCAAATATTAAAGTGGTAACTCTAATCTTGGGTACCCAACTTGACACTGTGCTGATTGTATAGATCTTCTGTGCTGCTGGGAGAAGATGCGTGTGAAGCATCCATGTTTTCACAGACATGGATATCAACTGTAAGTGCAACTTGGCTGGTTCCTGGAGGCATACAACTGTAAGGCAGTAATTCTAGTTTGGTTTTGCCCTTCATTCAACAGACTGAAAACTGATTCTGATGTGGTTTTGCTGATTTTTTTTTTGTTGTGACCTCACTGCAGTGATTTAAGATCTGTACTCAAGCTGCGATCAGTACAATTTAAGCCTCTAGACATGTATCTAGAAATTTGATGGACGACGATGTCACATGGCCTCACCTTCATAAGAGCGCATGAGCAAATTATCTCTTGTCATATCTAATGCACAAAGAAAATGAAATCAAGTAGTAAACCACAAAACACTGTGGATGAGTCAGTTTAGGTAACTGAGGAGATCCTATTCATATCAGATCAGTCAGTATCAGATCACTATCAGAAATTACCCCTCACCACCCCAGCCCCACTTTGCATTGATGAAATTATGAATATCCAGCAACTCAGTTGTCCCAACTTAATGTCTTGTCTTGTTGTACTTGTACATTGTGAAATCTAAACTTCTTTTATTCCCTCAGGTTTGCTTAATGTTAGCTTTGTGCTAATATCATTTACATTGGCAAAAGACATGTTGATATGTGGCTGATGTGAATGTAAACATCTTGTGTGAGGGATTTACATTATAGTCTTTTTAAAATTAATACACGCTTTTTTTTTTTTTCCTTCACAGTGCCTCTCACTGTAGAGGCTGTCACTGCTACATCTCCAGTCCCAGTAACCCAGAACGAATCTACCACTGTCGAATGGACCACCACTACTACATACCCACCCACACATACAGTGACGGGGCTTTATGACACTACTACCACTGTCGAATGGACCACTACTACATACCCACCCACACATACAGTGACGGGGCTTTATGGCCCTGTTACCACTGTCGAATGGACCACTACATCAACTACACCATTCACTACAATTACATCAACTCCTTGTTGTTTCACTTCTCCATATCCAACAACACAAACTACCGAATTCACCACTACAGGGGCTTCTCACACACTGAGCCAGATTATGTGTCCTGAGGGATGGACGGTGTTCCAGGGACGTTGCTACTACTTTGAGAGTGAGATGATGACCTGGCCTCAGGCTCTGGTAAACACTCAGTGACACTACAGCACCAAACACACTCGCGATAGAAAACGCAAGGTTAATGATCTCTTTGTTTGATTCCCTGCATTCATTTCTTCTATGACAAATACTATGTATTTTGCATTACAATGTTAGCCTTTTGTTCAATTGGGAGACTTCCTTTACAACCATCTGAAGGCAGCAGGCTGCAGTCTCTAAGTGGAGCAATATGCACTGTCAAACAACAATTAGCTCCTCTGTTAAATAACAATACAGGTAGACATGTGGCTGTGTTCAGCAGCATGATGTGATCATGATTGTTAAATTTTATAGAGGTGTATAGCCTGTTGTACCCTTACATTTACCATTTAATTTCTATGCAGGAAATGCTGTGTCTTAATAAAGCAGGACAGTGTGCACTTCAGGAAGACTTTAATGTGTCTCTTTTTATCCCTCTGTCCTCTTCCCCTCCACCAGTCCAACTGTGCCATACTTGAGTCCATGCTGGTCTCTGTCCACAGTGCTCAGGAGTATGGTTTCCTCCAACAACTCACCAACAATAATGGAAATCAGGAGGCCTGGCTTGGTGGTTTCTATCTACCGGTACGAAACATATCATAATAATGTTTATAATGTAAAATTATTAGTTTTGTAGGCCAGAATTGTTACTACCCATAGTGGCAAATTCTAGTTTGATATTTAAAAAAAAGTCTGTATCTGTAGATGATATTTCAACATGATAAGCTTAGTCAAAATTGTCAACCTTTAATGACACCAACCGTTGATGGGAGCATGTCATGATTCTATAATAGCCAAGAATGGACGAATTCATAGAACCTGTCCAGATTCTTTTATATCTTATAGTCTTACATGTGTCATTTTGTATGAGAGTTAATTTTTGCAGGTATTGGTATAATAAGATAATACACTGCACACAAACCTGCTGTGCAGATACTGTAGTGTTACAATGTCAAAAACAATGATGACAACAAATAAGTAAAGCTGTGCATTTAAAACAGTTGTCACGTTTCTTATATGGACCCTACAAACAAACTGGTACCAAAGACGTTTTGCCATATTAGGTCGTAGCAAATTCTGGCCTGGCCCACAGACTAATGGTGGTAGTGATCTGCGGCACCACAAAGAAACAAAGGCATTAGAGACAAGAGAGGAACCTGAATGGTCAAAGGAATGTGTAGAATAACGTCATGTTTTGAGATGTGTTTTCCAGACTGAGGTAATGACATTTGATAAGTGAGGATGTTTTGAAACAAAGAGAGGCTTAAAGGAATTGCGTGTAGGATTTAGTGGCGTGGAGTGGTGAGGATTGCAAATAGCAACCAGCAGAACCTTTTCCTATGTGCATTTGTAGTACTGGTTGGGAGGTAGGATTTCTTTGGTGTTCATTGTTTAGGAGAGTTTTACCGTGAGATTTATCCGCAGAGGTCTCAGTTTTACATTACAAATCATGGGTTCTCCTATCCTGTTTGGCACATTACAGGCGGGCTGTTATAGCCCAGCACCTTCTATTATGTGCTCACCTTTTTCTCTGATAATTTCCAATCCAGGCATAAAGAGGGTTTTTACTGGGGCTGAATTATCTGCAGAGGTCTCCTCCTCTCTGAAACAAAGGGACCAGGTGATTTAAACCGGTAAAAACACTGAATAAAGCAGTTTCGAGTTAAAAAAAAAAATTGATGTTTTTTCCAAAGCTCTTGTCACAGAGGGGCTACTAACAAGAGTCGCCAATGCAAAAATGTGAATGGCCCTATCTGGAGCCAGTGTTTGTTTGTTCTGGACTACTGTAGAAACATGGCAGTTAACACGGCAGACTCCGTGGACGAGGACCTGCTTGTGCATTTGTGTTTCCTAGGATAGGCATGACTTCCCCTACTCTTTCTCTGACTGGCTACTCATAGCCTACCTTGGTTGGATTGGTTAGGCTTAGACAAGAGGGGTGAGATTGGTTAGTATTACTGTAAAAATGACAGTGTGAGCCACTCAGAGGTGGAGTAAAGCAGAGTATGGCAGGCCTTTGTTATCCTGTGAAACACAAATTTGCATCCTGCTCCTCATGTGGATATAAATGGCTCATTGTAAGGTAACAAAAACACAACAATTCTTATTTTCAGATGATTATACACTTTAGAAAACATACTTATAAATTGACAGAGGCATGGACTCTTCCAGCTGCCTCTCTGTCAGCTCTGCTGAAATTGTACTAAATTCAAGCTTTTATGTCTGTTTTGCAAGCCTTCATGGTGCTTTCTGTGGTTGGTGTTGGGCAATAGTGGCGCCTGGCTGCAGGTCATCATCAGGATAAGGAAATGCACTCATGGACTGTGAACTCTTTCTGCTGACTTTTAGCTAGCTGGCTAGCCAGGTAGATGTTTTCAAATGTAAACATCAGTAAACATCAAGGAAAGATGAAGACAAATGGGCACCAGCTGATCTAGCATCCTGCTTGCCATTGTACAGGCGTTTATCAGGAAGTGTAATATCCTTTGATCCACTGAAAGTTGGCTAAATCCTGCACAGTGTCATTCAACCAGGCGGCTCCTTTTCTATTGCTGATCCAATGGAGCAGAGGACTCTGGTTAGAGAGGGAGAGAAGAAGTGTGCTTCACGGTGCAAAAGGATTGGTGTGTTGGTGGGAATGTGAGGTGCTCCCAGTCTAGATGTGGATAACTGCTATAAGATTTCACCATGCAGACATGACTGTGGTGTGACACTGCTGTATTCAGGAAGAAGCGTCCCCTTGTCTGTCATATTGTGGTTGGGATCTGTGGGCAGTTAACCGTTACACAGCCAGGAACCATGGATTACCAGAACCATCCAGAAACAGGGACAATTTTGAAGCATCAGCCAACAATGAAAGTTACAATGAAAAATAGTACACAACTTAAAGGAACTGATGGGTTCACATTTCACTGGAGTTGTACTATGTATAATTTCCATGTGACAAATAAATGATGATTGATTAATGATTGATGATATATCATATACTCCATTTCTGCCAATACACCCCCCTAAATCCTACACACTGGAACTTTAACACCAGAAAGTTGTTACTATTTGATTTTTGTTCCTTCATATTTTTGATTGTTATTTTAAATTAGCTACCACTGTACAACAGAGCACTGGTGATGAACTCATCATTTCCCTCCAGGAACAGTGGTTGTGGATTGATGGCTCCTGGTTCTACAATAACAGCTGGAGCAGCGAAGCCCCAGACAGCAGCAACCCCTGCCTAGTGCTCAACACTTATGGTAAGAAAACACACTCATGAAGGTCCAGGGACCCCTAATATAGGTGTGTATAAGTGGATTTTACAGACAAGAGCAGTGAGTTGCCTGATGACCCATGGCCAGTAGAAAGCAGAAAAAAATAGTGACTCTCTAAAAATGATTTAGCACAAAACATACATGGACTACTTTCCTGATATCAGACAAAATTGTTAACTTACACTCCATTTCCATCTTCAGTCTGATATTGTGTCCACTCTAACCAATTTCTGTTGGGGAGGGGGATTTGATTTTCCTTAACCAATCACTAGAGACCTGTCTTAATCATCATTTTAAGTTCACACAGCCATGCCAACATACTTGTTGCTACTCAGTGGTTCTGGCGCACTGCTTGACAATGGCGTTAGTCCCATCCATGGCGCTGATAGGCAAATCATTTGTGCCCCTGCGGCACTCATTGGTCGCTTTTTTATTTCAACCAAGAACCTGCTGTTTCATGTCATGATGTCAGACAAAGCAGCCAACTCCAACTCAGTGAAGTGGGCAGATTCTAAAGTCTGGACCCAGGCAAATAGACTTCATTTTCAAACTGAATAATCAAAGTTTTGCGACACTTGTGTGAGTGCAGGCGTTTTTTATGTGCACAGTTGTAACGCTCTGCTCCATTATTCTCATGGCATTTTTCTAATCTTCTCTTTCCACAGCGGGATGGAGCAATTCTCAGTGCTACGATAGTAGCCTCTCCTCCATCTGTGTGAAGAACTCCAATGTCCGTAAGTCAGTTTATTTCTTTGCATCACAGAAAAATATTTAAGGGTGGTTCATGATGACGTTACAACGTAAATATCTGTTCAAAATGAGACAAAGGCTAAAATGATCCTTAATGCTACATTGCTTTTTATGATCACATTGTTTGTCATTACTCTGACAAGGACTTTGCCATCTCTTTTGGCATTTTATCTGAATCATGGCACTGACATGATTGAAGGCTCTAAAAATTATGTAGTTATCAGAACAGCCTGAAAGTGTTTGGTTTGACACTCCACTCATATGTGTCTGATCAACAGAAGTGATCACTTCATGTCTTTGGTCTTTGGCTTTAATGGAGAATTTTTCTCATTCACAAACGATGAATGAAGTATGCGAGTTCTCTCTGCTTTGAGAACATTTTTGTGTTACTGCTGTGTAACATATGTACCTGGAAGTAGTAACCAGCAGTAGAAAAGCAAAAGAAAGACAGTATATTTTCTGAAAAGGTCATGATATGGATGTGAACCCACAGGATTGTTGTAAATTACATGAGATGAATAATTTTCTTTTTGTTTGGCATTCACAGCATCAGACATGGTGTGTCCTCAAGGTTGGACAGAGTTCCAGGGCCGCTGTTACTACTACAACTATAATAGTCTGACCTGGCCTGACGCTGATGTAAATATACAATTTTAACTGCCATTACAGTGTGTCTATATTATCTATTTTTAAAGAGATATACATGCAGTCACAGGTTAGAGAAATACAAATTTAATCAACCTCATGAGCAAGGACATTTTCTCATTATTTGCTGTTGTGATATTCACAATGACAAGTAGGACAGTGACATGTTTTGTTGTTTTGGCTTTTTAGTCCGAAGTTATTGTACCGTGATTACATTTTTGATATGATACAGACCTGGACTTTTCAGTTTTTCACAGAAGGCTTAAGGCTTTACTTTATGTAGAACTGTTGTCAGAGTAACAAATTCTTAGGCCTAAACCTGCAAAGGTACAGGCTTCCTTAGCTGGATAATCACAAACACTTTACAAGTGTAACCACAAGCATTCTGTTCTTTTTAAAGAACTGAGATAACTGGAAAATAATTATAAACTTTATTCGTATAGCACTTTTCAAAGGACAGTTGCAAACTGCTTTACAGAACAAGTTAAAATAGTTTACACGGTCAAGGATAAAAATAGCAATAACATAAATAAAATATTAGGCTAGGCTATGAACAGATAAAACAGGGTGTGTAATAAAAAAATGATAAAATTGATAAAAGAGGGATAGAAAGTAGACAAACAACAGATTGACTAAAGAAAAGCCTACCTGTAAAAGTATGTTTTTAGGAGTAAATTAAAAGAAGAACCTGAGTTTGCTAGCCTAAGTTACTCATGAGGGAGTTACACAGCTGTGGGGCCTCTAAGGAAAAATGTCCAGTTTCCTTTTGTAATGAGGCAGGCTGTGGGAACAGTTAAGAAGGTCCTACCTAGGCTCTTAGGGTGTAAGTAAATCTATAATGTATGTAGGAGCAAAGCCATGTAGGACTTTAAAAGTAATTTAAGTTGAAAATCAATTGTACACCTAACAGGTAGCCAGTGTAGTGTTACAAGGGAGTGATATGGTCTAGTCTCTTGAAATTTCTTTCTTGGAACATAAAATTCAGTATCATCCACATAACTGTGAAAGTTAATAGTTTATCTACAAATTTTCTGACCCAGAGGAAACATGTAAATAGGAAACAGAGGACCAAGAATTGATCCCTGGGGAACACCACAGATGATCACCACAGATGAGGGAAGATTTTAGGTGACTCAATTCATGGTATTCTGGATTACTTAAGCCACTTTTGAAAAGTGGAATCTGACACTTTGTACTTAACCCTCATAGTCCTTGCTGTATTTTAAGTGCTGACATTCAGCTTTAAAGCAACACAATGGAGTTTTTGAGCCCTCAAAATATATATCCAAGATCCTTGTGATGGTACATCAACTCACAATAGGTTGGATGACACCTCTGTCATTGCTTGAGAGCGTCTGTTTCACTTGCACTGGCACTATGCAGTTTTGGGTAGGAACCCGGACACAAAAAAGACTACAAAATTTGGCTGCTTTACGGCATACGTCATATCCCCCTCCTCTCTTTAGAGTAGTGTAACCGAACTAAGGTAACCAAAGTTAGACGTGGTTGTCATGGCTGAAGCGACAAAGAAAAGGAAGAAGGTGAAGGTGTTGTCTGAGGAGACAAAGAAAAAAAAAACGGGAGAGCGATAAAACAAGAGCTCGAACAAAGATTAATATTGGCCCGACTTTCACACGCTGGCGAGAGATGAAAGAGGAGGAGGGATGCCCAACCAATGGTGACCTGGCGCTGTTACGGCTGTTACCCTCTACTGAGGAGACTCATTGTGTGCAGGTCGGCTGCCTCAGGTACATTTTAAGATAAAGTGTTAGCCTACATACAGACAGCTTTCATTTTAGTTTGTCTTTAACACTTTGCTGTTAGCACCGCGAGCGCAATGTGCTTGTGTCGACCGTGATCGTAAATCATAATAGCGGTGAATGAGAGACTGCGGACAGAGCAGATTGAAATATAGCTTTTTACATGCTGATCACATGTATTGATAAAGTATTGGCTTGGCTGGCAGAGGTTTTATCGCACTTACTCACAGTAACAAGCAAAACTGTTGTCAACTAGAGTAATGTTTAAGTTATATTCCCTTCATGTGCACCGCGGCCTCTCTGCTGTTGTCTGACTTCACTCTGTTGAGTTTGTGTGTTTGTGTGTGCGCACGTGCTGTGAGGAGGTCAGCCCTGACATGCAGAGAGCAACTCATTTCTGAGTTTCTAAAATGAATAAATAAATAAAGCAATTGGCCTAATCATGTATGTACAAAATGCTATAAGGCTACATTACCTGTTCTGAAGACATGATGATCGCGCATTACACGGCCAGCTTCAGGAAGTTCACTGGTATTGCTGGCTTGTCAACAAATGCACGCCCAGAAAGATTTTTGCGACAGTTGTAACAGACAATACTGTTTTTCGTCTGTAGGGGGACCCCGTGAGGTAAAAAGCGCAATCCTCCATTGTGTTACTTTAATTTTAATATTCATCCACCTCAAATGAGCTGATCAGGATTTGTAGCCCCTTTTGCTTCCTTTGCTCCTAAGTGTTTAAAAAATTTCATTATTGAAGGTTTAAAGTCATCACACATTTGGAGAAGGGATCTCTAAGTCTAACAACAGACACACCTCACACAGTCAAACTGAATTTACTATCTCACTGTATCACTGTTTTCCTCCCACAAAGACTTTCTTTCCTTATCCTCTTGCATCTCTCACTCTCCTTCATTCATTTTTGTCTATTTTGTATTCTATTTGTAACCTCTATCCCTCTATAATTGTTACTACCTCTTCCTTGGCATTTGTTTCCCTCCTTTGTCTCCATCTCCTGCTCTTTCCATGCTTCATCCTTCTCTGTCTTCTTTCTCTCCACCAGGCTTACTGTGCTGGTGTCCAAGCCAGCCTGGTTTCCGTCCACAGCCCTCAGGAGTACTCCTTCCTCTATCAGCAGACTTCTGGTAATCCATCCTGGCTAGGTGGATTCTACCTTGAGGTGAGATAACTAAGCACATTATACATTTTTTTGTGTTGTGCTGTTGATTTACAGAGTTTAAACACACAGAATGTAATTCTGCTGCTAGGGGTGTTTCAATCAAAACAGTAACTGAAGGACTTTTAATGACGTGAAGTAGTGTGGGATCATGGTAGATGAGCTGGCTACCCATACTGCCCCTGTAGCTAATGTTATTTGGCGAATTCCTTTGTTGGGTAGCCTAGTCCTGTTGTCTGTCGTAATAAATAATCTAAGCTTAAAATAACTTTACACAAGACCCTGGTGAGGATGATGAGCATGCAGATAAGCTTCCTTGAGACAGTTTCTGACAGTTGGCGCAGAAATTCTGCGGCTGTGCAAACCAATTGTTGCATCAGCTGTGCGGGTGGCTGGTCTCAGATGTTCTTGCAGGTGAAGACACTGATGTAGTGGTATTGGGCTGGTGTGGTCACATGTGGTCTGCAGTTGTGAGGACGGTTGGATGTACTTCTAAATTAAAAGAAACAACACTGTAGATGGCTTATGGTAGTGAAATGAAATTCAGTTGACATGCAGTCAGCATGCCAATGGCACACTCTCTCAGGATGACATCTGTGTCATTGTGTTGTGCGATCAAACTGCACATTATAGAGTGGCCTCTTACTGTGACCATCCTAAGGCACACCTGTGTAGTAATGATGCTGTTTAATCAGCATCTTGGTATGCCACACCTGTCAGGTGGATGGATTATCTTGGATAAGGAGAAGTGCTCACTAACACAGATTTAAAATTTTTTAAATGAAGTCTATTTGCCTGGGTCCAGATTTTTAGAATTTCAATCAAAAGTTGGGAAAAATAAGTCTCTTATGTGCATAGAAAATGTCTTAGAGCTTTAATTTAAGCCTGTGCGAATTAGGAGGCAAAACAAAAGTGCTGCGTTTGTATTTTTGTTATATGTAGTTTTTTGTGTGTTTTTTTTTTTAGACATTTTAATATGGAAACATGTTATATCTTTAATATACTCTGTAAAAACAGTTTATAGAGTATAAAGAGTTTATTGTCATTTTATTCCTCAGTTTGGTGTTTTTATTGGCTTTTGCTGCTAACATTACTGTAACATTGCTGAAACATTGTACAGAAGGGAAGCACTTATGTGCCTTTAATAATTCAATCCATAATGTTTCAATATACTAAATCCCCTCCTTTAAGTGAATGAATTATGTAAAGAGTCACATTATTATACTATCAGTTGGAGTGTATTTCTTAACATTGGTAGTTTTTTGCCCTTTTCCAGAGAAAATTCAATAAATCTTTACATCAGACCAACAAGTGTTTTCTGTGAGAAATCTGTGACCTTGCATGCTATGCCCTAAAAGAAAAAGGCAACATTACCTCACTAAGCAGGGCAAACTAGCCAAACCCTGCAGCCTGCAAGAGAATAGAACATACTCTTCTCCTTTATATCATTACTACTATTCAACTTTCCAGCAGTACCTCCACTCTTATACATTGCAGGATTATTATATTTTTGTATTTTTCATTTCTTTTTATATTTACTTCGTTTTTAATGTTTGTTAGAAGTTCGTTGTAGTTTCAGTTCGTTTCCAGAGTGTGTCTCCTCGTTTCAGTTTAATGTTAAAAATGTTTAGTTGTTGTTTAGTTGCTATTAGCTTCAGTATTAGTTTTAGATTTTAATTATATTATGGGGAGTATTCGTCAGGGGCAAGACTTAAACATTTCAGAATAGGTATTACAATATAAACACAACACTGTGAAGGCAATTGACTCACAGTCACGCAGACATCCCAGTACTCATAAACATGTACCAGTGCCTCCTCGTGCTTGTTTTGTTGACAAATATGACAAAATTGATTAAAACTTAAGCTAAAAGCATTGCCTGTAATTTTTTGTAGTTTTATAAGTACATAATATTGTTTCAGTCAGTTTTTTGTTTTCTCTTAAGTCTGTTTTTTAATTTTTATTTTACCTAACTAATATCTTTTTTTCCACCTACGGTAGTTTTAGTTCTTAGTTTAGTTTTATAACAAAAATACTCACTAGGTGTACGTTTATCGTGGGATCATTGTGATCATCTTTCTTTAAAGGTCCTTTCATGTCTGAATACAGCCATTACAGATCATGTGCGAAACAGGCAACTACAGTATGCCTGTGTAAAAAAAACCCCCCAAAACATCACTTTAACAGACAGACAAAGCCAGCAATGTTACATTGTTCAAAACCTACCTTTAGTTTAACTTTCCCCTGTCCCCTATTATGAGTTCTGAAAGTAACCAGCTAACATACCTGTTTTCCAATTCATTGTGTGTATTTAGTCAATTCCTTTGAATTGGCAGTGTTGCTGCCTGATCTGTACAGGGAACCTGATTTGTTTAATGCATGTGCAAGGATGGTTGGGATTAGGCTTTGACCTGACATATGGGGTCAGGCAGCCCATTGAGCAGCAACCTTGGGCCCATCGGCTATTGGTCTGATGACGATATATATATATATACAGTATATAATAGTCTCTGGGGTGAGGATCAATATTTCAGGCTGATCTAGTGTAGCTAGAGGATATCCAAGCCAAGACTTCCTCCACTGTGCACCGACATATCTGCATATGAACGCAGATACATTTTTTAGCTTATATAGAACCCCTTGTTACACAAAAGCTGAGACTGCATTTCAGCCAATGCGTTCCACCTCTCCACGTGGACTGCTTACCTGCTGTTCAAACGTGATTGGTCAGTACTACTTCAAACAGAAACCAAAACACAGAATATAAAAATACAGAATCTTATCTTATGCATCACTTTATGCTGTCCCCTGGAAACATTTGGTTGTGTTCTCCGCATTGCTTATTGCCTCCTGGTGCAAGCCCTGTAATGGAGGCACAGACATGAGATGGGCATCAGTCTTTTTATCTAACTCTCAGCAAAAAGACAAAAAAGCATCATTATTTCACCTAATATATGAAAATGATTTAATCAGCACCCAACATGTTTAGAATTGTAGAAGTCCTTACTTTGGTGCCATTTGTTGGTAGTATCAAGCATAACACCCAACTGCACTGATTTTTAGCTGAATCATCTTATTTTTCCATAGTCAAAAACAAATGTGAAAAAATACAAATATTCTAGTGATAGTGTCACGAACACACTTAGAAATAAGATAAATCCATCATGCCTTGTCATTAATAATAGTAATACGTATCACTCCAGGACCAATGGATGTGGCTCGATGGCTCCTGGTTTTATCCAGGATTTTTTACTGAGATGTCAACAGACAGTTCCAACCCATGCCTTTCAACGCTGAACAATGGTAAGAAACACACTTATATACTTAATGGTTTCTTGAACCAACCAAAACATATGCTCTCAGTCAATTTTCACCACCATGAAGTAGATCTATGAATTATGCATATACTTTTCAACCAATGCAGTATGACCTGAGCCATTTCTGCGTAACTTTTGCAAAAAAAAAAAAAAAACCTTGTATACTTTTGTATAGAACATGACAACATGTTAAGATTTTGTAACTACAGTATGCAAATTCCTCTCTTTCTATCTTTACAGAGGGTTGGAGCAATTACGACTGTGATCAAACGTTCCCTTCGTTTTGTGTGAAGAATGAGGTTGTTTGAAAGATGCAACTTAAACCTGCATCCTGCACAAGACAGACAAATTAAAGGAACATTTCAGTCAGGTGCACATTTAAAATGCATTCTTACCAAAATTGAAAAGCATCTTTCTTGTACAAATTTTCCAAACAAATTAAACAGTCATTTATCATCTCAGAGTTCCAGGCTGGTTATTTTTCATTATGCATATATATATATATATATATATACAGTACAGGCCAAAAGTTTGGACACACCTTCTCATTCAATGCGTTTTCTTTATTTTCATGACTATTTACATTGTAGATTCTCACTGAAGGCATCAAAACTATGAATGAACACATGTGGAGTTATGTACTTAACAAAAAAGGTGAAATAACTGAAAACATGTTTTATATTCTAGTTTCTTCAAAATAGCCACCCTTTGCTCTGATTACTGCTTTGCACACTCTTGGCATTCTCTCCATGAGCTTCAAGAGGTAGTCACCTGAAATGGTTTTCCAACAGTCTTGAAGGAGTTCCCAGAGGTGTTTAGCACTTGTTGGCCCCTTTGCCTTCACTCTGCGGTCCAGCTCACCCCAAACCATCTGGATTGGGTTCAGGTCCGGTGACTGTGGAGGCCAGGTCATCTGCCGCAGCACTCCATCACTCTCCTTCTTGGTCAAATAGCCCTTACACAGCCTGGAGGTGTGTTTGGGGTCATTGTCCTGTTGAAAATGAAATGATCGTCCAACTAAACGCAAACCGGATGGGATGGCATGTCGCTGCAGGATGCTGTGGTAGCCATGCTGGTTCAGTGTGCCTTCAATTTTGAATAAATCCCCAACAGTGTCACCAGCAAAACACCCCCACACCATCACACCTCCTCCTCCATGCTTCACAGTGGGAACCAGGCATGTGGAATCCATCCGTTCACCTTTTCTGCGTCTCACAAAGACACGGCGGTTGGAACCAAAGATCTCAAATTTGGACTCATCAGACCAAAGCACAGATTTCCACTGGTCTAATGTCCATTCCTTGTGTTTCTTGGCCCAAACAAATCTCTTCTGCTTGTTGCCTCTCCTTAGCAGTGGTTTCCTAGCAGCTATTTGACCATGAAGGCCTGATTCGCGCAGTCTCCTCTTAACAGTTGTTCTAGAGATGGGTCTGCTGCTAGAACTCTGTGTGGCATTCATCTGGTCTCTGATCTGAGCTGCTGTTAACTTGCCATTTCTGAGGCTGGTGACTGGATGAACTTATCCTCAGAAGCAGAGGTGACTCTTGGTCTTCCTTTCCTGGGTCGGTCCTCATGTGTGCCAGTTTGGTTGTAGCGCTTGATGGTTTTTGTGACTCCACTTGGGGACACATTTAAAGTTTTTGCAATTTTCCGGACTGACTGACCTTCATTTCTTAAAGTAATGATGGCCACTCGTTTTTTTTTAGTTAGCTGATTGGTTCTTGCCATAATATGAATTTTAACAGTTGTCCAATAGGGCTGTCGGCTGTGTATTAACCTGACTTCTGCACAACACAACTGATGGTCCCAACCCCATTGATAAAGCAAGAAATTCCACTAATTAACCCTGATAAGGCACACCTGTGAAGTGGAAACCATTTCAGGTGACTACCTCTTGAAGCTCATGGAGAGAATGCCAAGAGTGTGCAAAGCAGTAATCAGAGCAAAGGGTGGCTATTTTGAAGAAACTAGAATATAAAACATGTTTTCAGTTATTTCACCTTTTTTTGTTAAGTACATAACTCCACATGTGTTCATTCATAGTTTTGATGCCTTCAGTGAGAATCTACAATGTAAATAGTCATGAAAATAAAGAAAATGCATTGAATGAGAAGGTGTGTCCAAACTTTTGGCCTGTACTGTATATATATATCATGTAGTTTTATACATCAATTTTTTTACACACTAATCAAAAGATTCTTATCTGCTTCCCAGTCTGCTCTGCATTAATACACACAGACTCTTCTTAGTTGATCCAGTATCATTTCCAAACTGTCTGTTTCAGTACAAAGACGCATCCTCTGTTGTTCCTGCTCATTTAAAATAATCTTGGAATGTTTCTGGCATGTCACTACTCCTAGAGTGTCCCAGCTTCTGGAATGTTTTAGGTTTTATAATGTAGGAGTTTTATTATGTAACTGGTTATAATACTATTGTTCTTAGCACCAGAATGCAAGGTCCAAATAGTATGACTTGTCATGTTTGGACGAGAAATGGATCTGCATCTGACCCTAAAAATAGCACACATACAGTGTAGTATGGAGGTGGATTTATCATGGTATGGAGCTGTGTTCATGGTACCAGCAGAATCTAAATTATCAAAAGAAAAATGAATGAATGAAAACTATCCAAAATATACCCCCCTGACCCAGTCAATGAGCAGACTTAAACCTAATAGAACATTTGTGGAAGAAGCTGAAGATCAGGATTCACCAGCTGGCCCTGTAATCGTCTAGATTTAAAGACTGTCTCTGTGCAAGAATGGACCAAAATCCCATCTGAACACTGTGAGAAATTAATTTCTTCATACAGGAGGCATCTTAAAAGCTGGCAGTGCAAACAAAAGTATCTCCACCAGTTATTGAATACATTTCAGTTAGCATGTTCAATACTTTTTTGTGTGTCTTATTCCACTTACTTGTACAAACTTTTAATGCATTGAACTGTTATGATTTCTAAATCTGTGTAGTTTTATAGAGTTAATAGCCTGGTATAAATTCCATATGAATACCTGCATTGGAAATATGTTCAGTGAACAAAAATGTTGCCGTGTTAAATACTAATTTGCCTGACTGTATATTTTATATATATATTTTTTACATACTACTATGTAACTTGTAAATTTCCTCACATGGACCGGTCAAGTCTTGATTATGTAATGTATTGGTAATCTGAATCTGCAGAGTAACTAGTATAGCTATCAGATAAATGTAGTGGAGTAAAAAGTACACCTCTGAGATGGAGTGGAGTAGAAGTCAGCAGAAAATAGAAATACTCAAAGAGAACCCATTATTCTCATTGTCAGATTCATTCTTGTATATTAGGTTCCTACTTTAACATTTTTACATGCTTTAATGTTCAAAAGCACCACTTTTGGAACACCTACATTATATTCACCCTCTGAGACATTTCTTTTAGTATTGTACATGACTCGAAGCCACTAGTTCCCAGCCTGACCCCCACCAGGGGTCGCCAGAACTTCATGGGGAGTTGCAAGGCCTTTGTGATTGTTAGAGGTGTGAGAAACTTAACAAAAAACATGTAGTAGGCCTATATGTCAGTATTTGATTAATTTCTTTAAAGGGAACTATTTTCTCTTATTTTCTAGTTTGGGATATTATTCAGGATATTGACTTCAGTGAAATCTCACAGAGTAAGAGCGTAGTGAAGACTTAAAGGGATAGTGCACCCAAAAATGAAAATTCAGCCAATATCTACTCACCCATATGCCGAGGGAGGCTCTGGTGAAGTTTTAGAGTCCTCACAACACTTGCGGAGATCCCAGGGGGAAGTGGATAGCAGCACAACTCCACCAAATGCAGGCTGACAGCACCCCAGATTAAAACATCCAAGAACACATAATTGAAACCACAAAATATCTCCATACTGCTCGCCCCGTAGTGATCCAAGTGTCCTGAAGCCCGACATAGTTCCAAAGTTGTTTGGAAAAATGTCATTTGAACTCTGTTTTCCCCTCGGATCTCCGCAAGTGTTGCGAGCACTCTAAAACTTCACCAGAGCCTATGGGTGAGTCGATAATGGCTGAATTTTGGGTGTGCTATCCCTTTAGAACAAAAGCCAAGCATCAGTGCGATGAAAACACACGCTTGTCAAAAATGAGGTCTGAAAAAAGAAAATTACAGACACACACACACACACACACATATATACATATATATATATATATATAGAGAGAGAGAGAGAGAGAGAGAGAGAGAGATGGCAGAAAATAAGGACAAGCATAAAATGTATGTATGTATGTATGTATGTATGTATAACATTGTAATAATTGTTTCCAACTTCTTAATTGTACAATATACTAAATACTATAGAGATTGTGTATTCTTGGCCTACATCAGCCTCCATCCCCATACACTTGCTTCCATTTCTATCACTAAAATTATGCAATATGGTGATAACAGAACAATTTAAAACAAGTGCAAAAACATAAAAACAGTCGTGAGAGAAAATGATTTTAATTTAACTGAAGATAGATCCTGTATTTAAAAGTAAAAAGTCTCATTGAGACTGAGAGAAAGTCTCTATTTCAAGAGGGACCTGGCCAAGAGGGCAGCAAACACATTATTATAATAATAAATAAAAAACAAATACAGACAAATACAACTGTCATACACTACAAGTGAACACATTATCCAATTTTGTTTTATTTTAAGATGCATTAACATGCATCTTCTTAAATGGTTTCTGTAAAATTTTAGAAGCAATCACATTGACCACGGTTCTCGATTCTTTAAATGTGACTTAAATTCCCCTTAGTAATCAGGTCCTTCTGTAAAAGACAGAATGGGCAGTGTATTTAAAAGCTCTTTTGCTAAGTGTTTTCATTTTCTTTACATGAATTCAGTTTGGAGCTCCAGTTTGGATATGCACTTCACAAGTCTTGTTGCAGCTGAATAATAAAAGTGTGCTTCTTCGTCCCAACGTATTCCTGTTAAGTGTAATGTAATCACCACAAGGGGGAGAACAAACACCATAAACAAAAAAAATCAGAGGTCTGTTGCCATCAGTTGATTCATAATATTCCACATGATAAAATTCTTGTCAGCAGTCTTCCTGTTAGTCTTAATTGCATTTATTTTTAATCCCTGAACATCAATACAAAGGCTCTCTGTGTACGCACAACCTTTAATATGTTTCATGTGACTCTGACTCTCCCATCTACAGATCAAAGGCATCCTGTTATGCCCCCTGACTTGGGAAACTTGGGACTAGATACCTTTCCGATTGTGGGAAGACAGATGCCATAATATTTGAATGGTAACTGAAATGGAAAAGTACAGCTGGATGCATGAAGATAGCACCAAAGCAAAGTCATTCAGGTAATCATCTATGCTGCTTCAGAAAGGCAGGTATATTTCTCTTTCTTTGGAGTTTTACATCATCATAAAAGTGATTTTTGTGCTTTTCGGGTCACAGGAAAGACAGGGTCACCTTTTCACTGGAAATATTTTAAATGTAGCTAACTTACAAGAGTCCAGGGGTCAGAAGATCCATCCATTTACACTGCTTATCCTCCTCTGTCTCCCACCTCCCTCTCCATCTATTTCTCTCTCTCTCTTTAGCTTCTTCTCCTCTCTTATGCTCGCTCGCTGGCTCTGTAATCAGCCCTCTCAGCGTTGGCCATTTTGTTTCTGTCTGCCTTATCTCCTGTTTGCAGTTTCCCTCTCTGTCATTACTCTGCTATTAGCTTTTCATCCTGGGGCTAAAACACAGCACACACACTGACCTTATAGTCTCAGCTCTGCTCCAAAACGTCTGCTTTGCAAGATAACACACTCACCCCCCACACACCATCTCTCTCTTTCTCTCAAACACACACACATTAACATGTTCAAAACACTCACATACGCCTACATAATGTGTACACACCCACACGTACTAAGCTCTGACCAAAATCACACAAAACATGGTTGTTTCCATTTTGCCTAAATGGCATGAAACACTTACTAGAGCTGCGGTGAAACAAAACCCAATTGTTTCATTTCACTGAAGAACAGAGATTACAAGAAATCCAATTAAAGATTTAGACACACCTGAGTCTCTCTCTCTCTCTCTTTGGTACCTCTCTGCTTACATCATGATGGAAGCAGACAGATGAGGCGAGGGAGAGGGAGATTATTATTATAATACTCTATTATGTCCAACATTGTAATTTAATCACTCACAGTACTGTTTAATTGACATTCATACCATTGAAGTGTATTCAATTGAGTGTATTCAATAAACAAGAGAGAGGGGCATATTCTACAAGGCCAAGTATAGGTGTGGACACCCCTGCCAATGTACTTAGATGTACTTTTGGTTGGGTCTCTTTTTCATGGACGAGGCCCCTTAGTTCCAATAAATGAAAATGTCATTGGTACAACATGCAGACTGTCCTTTTTCACAGAGGACATTTTCACATGTCACAAGAGGAAAAGCACAGGTGTAAGTAACACAAATGATGGCTTAAAAGACCTTTTTCACGGACAACATTTTGACATGCCAAAGTAGGAAAAGAATAGGTGTATCTGGAAGGGCACTTGGAGAGTGCAGACCTCCAACAAGGCCTGTGGTAAAGTCTTCTATGATATGCAAATCTGCAAGCACAACTACTATATATGTCTTGATGTATTTCCGAACCCATAAAAACTGAGTCAAAATATGGTGCCCACCGGAAGCCTCAGTATTTCAGCTGTGCATTTATTTTGTACTTCTAAATCTGAAAATTTCCCTTTATTAACATACGTTTGTGAAAACCAAAAAACCCGTTATATCCATGTACATATATGCAAACATTAAATGATTAGCTTGTTATCAAAGACAGTTGTTTTGGAACCTGTATGTTCACAAGAAAAACACTTTTACTTGAGTCAGATTTAAATTCACTAAGAAATAAGATAAAGATACAGATTTAGAATAGTTATTGCATATAATGGATGAAGGGTTTGGAGGAAAGGATGAAGGGATGAGGATGAAGGAATAAGGACTGAGGGATGAAGGGATGAAGGTCAAGGAATGAGGGGACGAGCGTTGGAGATGAAGGATGAAGGGATGAGGGTCATGGGATGAAGGGTGTGGGATGAAAGAATGAGGGTGGAGGGATGAGGGGGTGAAGGGTGAGGGATGAATGGGTCCGGGTCGAGGGTGAAATGGATGAGACATGAAGGGATGAGGGTTGAATGGATGAGGGATGAAAGGATGAGGGTTGAAAGGTTGAGGGATTAATGGATGAAGGGTTAGGGAT